>NW_009191592.1:26555-40856 GCF_000690835.1 Fulmarus glacialis | reverse complement strand
ATTTAATTGAAGTTGCTGCCTGGATACCTCACAAGCACTGTGCGTCAGGCTGGGAGAAACAGCCTGCAGCACTCCTGTTAAAGGTGGCACACGGGGAAGTTTTGACAGTAGGGTCAGTTCAGAGCCAATCTATTTTGGGAAAGAGATTTGTAAAGGGCTACTGGCTAACTCTGAATTCGGTGAGATCCTTGGCTTCAGCATTGTCTATGGTCATGCTTAACTTCTAATTTGGAAAGCAAAAAATAGCCCAGCATCCTTAAAAGGTGACCAATCTTTAAGAAACTAAGCAAGTAAGCGTGTAAAACAGATTATTATCTCCCATTTTACCAGGAGACCTACACAGAAGCAGGATTGTCTCATGAAGTAGCTGGAAGGGGCCTTCCATAGTAGGTCTAATAAACCCAATGGAGAAGTAGATGGTTGTTGGTACAGGAGTAGGGGACAGCACGCAACTGGGCACATGCACAGTGAAGTGCCATCTTATTCAGCATAACAGCAGTCGCGCTTCCAATGCTTCTTTAAAGGTTTTGCCCCTTTGTCAACAGAGTAAAATGAACCTTATAATGAATGAAATATAAAATTAATATAAGTATGCAAAAAGAGTAGCAAATGAATATGAGCTATAACTGTCTATGTAGAGAGTGCTGTACCTGTACAAATCTAGGTGGGGGTGAAGAGGAGTAGGCATAGTATATGTGTAATATTATTTAGGAAGTTGTGATTTTCATTACAGGGTTAAGATGGTCAGGTATATACAAGAGATGAGATTGGAGTTCAACATTGTGGATCTTACGCATCTGTAAGATTCTTTTTTTTCTTAGGGTTTTTAATACCTTGCACTATTTTACTGTTGTTACTCTGTACATCTGCTGCTTTGATTTCTACGGCAGTTTATACTGTATATAAAAGCACTAACAGTTTTTGCTATTACAGTGTGTTTGCTATTGACTTTATACATGCTTCCCTATGTAAACAAATTTAGATTTCATAATATATCAATAGGAAACTCAGTTTTCAAAAAGCAGACTGATTAATAAATGGTCCAGTGTTTCAATGTTTATGGATACCATTTCATTTTATCTCACTGTGAATTGATGGGTTATGTCAGGCAATTGAGAACAGAATGCAGTTCAAGTTCTTTTGTGCTACTGAAATGTCTTTTAAGAGGTAAAATACTTCAATTAAAAAGACAGCTGAAATCTTGGCTCTAATTTTCCATGCTATATCAGATTTTTAAGTTGCAGTCTTAACCATAATCATTCTTATCTTTATATTAGGTGTCTATTTTACAAACTTTTTTTTTGCATAAAAAATATTATTCTTAAAATTTCTTTCTGGAGATTATGTTTAGTTTATGGATCTCAGGAAGCAAAATATGTCAATACTAATTCCCTGACTACCTGTTTCTTGTTTGAAATTTAAACTAGCTTAAATTAGGCTTTCTATAGCACAGGCTTAAAGCAAAAGCCTACCACCAGACAGTCTGATCATAGATTAAGCATTACATTATTTTGGTATTGTAGCTGGAAATGGCTGGTGTAAGAATTGATCAACATTTTCTAAAATTTTCATATAAAGTAGAAGGTTTATTAAAGAGCTCGATTTTTTTTTTTTTTTTTTTAAATAGGTAAAACTGGTGAATTTATTATCAGATAACCTGTACTTGAATTATTCCATACATGTTTATGCTTGGATGTCATATTTGAATTTCTCTCTCTCAGAATAATTATTTTTGAACTGTTCTTTTGTTGCAGGATAGGTAGTCAGGGCACTTAGCACTATAGATCATCCTGTTTGTGTAATCTACTGACGATCATGTCAGGCCTCTTTTCTCTCAGTGTCTAGATTGATCCTTTCCTCAGGTCACCCATCATCTTTCTTTCTCTCTCTTTTTTTATGTCTGAGAATCAAAAGGCGGGGGGGAACTCTCCAAACAAAAGAGGAGTAAAAAGGCCAGGACTGAAGTGAGGGAGCGGGTGGAAGGGCAGCAGGAAGGGCAGAGCAGGTTTCCGACAGAGCCTGTCCTATGAGACTGTGAAAACAAGCTGGAATAATCAGTCAGTGCACTTGAGTGCCAAAAAAGCAGTATCCAGATTTCAGGGAGCATGGTTTTCTAAGTGTCTGTTCATCACATCGTCTCCTTCAAAGCAGCGGGCTGCTCGTCCTTGCAAGAGACCTGGACCATGTGCTTAGTTGCCTCCCTATCCAGACTTGCATCTGACAGCAAATAAACAGTAACGACCATATGCAGACCATCACTATTATTTTTAGTGTACATCTTTCCTTTAAAAAGGATTGCTACTGGGTTTGTGGATGAAAGCCCAGCTACCCACATTCTGTCTTTATGCCGGCTCTTTGTGTTTAGGGAGAGAACTGGTTCTGAAGGAGGCAACTTAGACATCAGAAAAAATGACACTGGTGATAGAATTGCTTCAGCTGCGTTGGAAAAGATCATTCTACTTTGTTTTGAAAGCTACAGGAACAAAGCGCTTTTTCCCTGTAATAAGGCCTATGGATCCTACATTCCTCTGCACATCATCACAGAAGGTCAGGCAAGACAACGCAGTGGTTACTTCTCTGGGTCTTTGATAGTTCTGTCACCTTGGTTTCTGGAAATTGATGAGTCTGGCAGCTCATTCATTTCTGGACACTTTAAAAGACACTGAACATTTGTTTCAGTACCTGTACTTCAAAATCCTAGGTGACTTTTGAAGGTGATTTACAAGGAAGATGAATAGAGATGCTTCATTCAGCAGAGTTTTTCAGTTGTTGCTTGCTTTAATAGCAAGAAAACACTGACTTTGTACATGAATTCTTTCCTTTTGCAGGTGAGAAGACAATGTAGCAGTGCCAGCTTCCAGCTTGCTCTTGAACATTTGGAACATCTTGTATTTGGAGCTGATAAAAGTCTGTTTGCCCAAGATATTCTCCCTGCTAGTAGTCTTGCAATTAAAGAAGAATTAGAAAATAAAAAGAGAGGTTAACATCTCAAAGCTTGCAGGGCCCTGCTTTTCATCCTGGGATACCAGTGTGGGAGCCTTGCTTTGGTTTCAAATTCTCAGGGAACTCTCCATTGAGAATGCTCTGCAACTTTTTAAAGTAGCATAACAACTCCCATTTTCTTGTAGCAATGGTCTGAGAAACTTCAGAGCTATGGTAATTTCCCTTTTCCTTTTCCCTGAGATTTTTTTTTTCTTTTTTAAAATTTATTGAGTAGGTTTGCTTTTCTCAACCATTTTGGTCAGAATTTGCTCTGAACTAGTACCCATCTTGTTCCCTCCCTTCTGTGCCAGTAACTTTTGCAACTGCTGCCAATGAGACTTCTTTTGAAAGCTTTAATTCTTGCTTGGCTGCTTTGAAACGTTTTTGGTTAATGGCTACAGTAAAGTTGACTCAAACTAGAGGTTACTATTGCTAGATAGTTGTGTGTGCAAAGGGAGGTTGTGAAGATGTTGCTATTGGAGATCCTTCAATAAGAGGCTAGATAGCCTTTGGCTGGGGAAAGGGCTGGTAGGTAACCCTGCCTTGGGGCCAGGGATGGACCGAGTGCGCTCCCGGGACGACTCCTTGTGATTGCCGTGCCATTCTGTTGTTTTGCACCATGTTGCTTGGGATCAGGCGAGGGTTTCCTGGGCTGTTGGCTTTTCTGCCAGCATGCTTCAGTGTTACAGTAATAAGCATTAAGCCTACATCTCTAAGTTATCAACTAAATGCTCTGAAGGCTCTGTATCAGTTTGAAGAGGGTAGAACCGTGGTGTGGACAGGAAAGGCTTGTTGCTGAGTTGTTTTATTTGAGAGATTTATCCATCCTGGATACGGGTGCAGTTCCCAGCAAATTTTAAATCTCTCTAACAAGAGGTGTGTGTGTGAGGGAGAGGGAGGGGAGGACTAAGGGTGTATGTGCATTAGGAAAATAATTTCACAACTGTTTTGCCTCTGTGCTTCCTGATAGGTGGCACCATATTGCTAACTCTCTGAACTGCTGGTCATGGGGAGGGAAGAGAGCAGGCTATGACAAACAACTAGTGGAAAGTAATTTTTCTTTGTGTCAGTAAAATTGAATAATAGAGCAGCATTCAGGAGCATAGCAGAAGCTCCTTTTGTAAGTGGTCAGCTTCTAATACGTATTTGTCATTTTAATTGAGTAACGCTTTTTTTTCAGCATTAACAAAAACCAGAAGATTCTGTCTGTGTCCAGGAGAGGCATAAAGAGAGACAAACTGATTAATCTGAATCTTGCCCAGTGTGAAAGATTTTATATAGAGTCACTATGATCTCTACTCTGACTTTTTAATCCGGGGTCCTGGGAGCTGAATAGCAATTCTGACTGTGCCAGAATGCTTCTGCAAATCCATATCGAGACTTCTTTTGCAAAGGTTCCCTTTGAGCCTCCTCCTGCCAGACCTCTGTAAGTCTCTGACCTGCACAGCTACCTACAGCAGATGCCAGCATTGTCTGCATTTATAATTGCATAGTAAAAACATAAGGAATGAGATTACAGACTCTTCTGATGGTGGAGGGCATGTGTCCTGTTTCCTTGAGTTTTGTAGATAAGGTTAGGTCAATGTGGCTTTGTGGGTTTTGGGTTTTTGTTTTGGTTTTGTTTTTTAAACTTTTTTTCGTAATGAAGAATTGAATAGCAGTATGGAAGCTACTCAATCTCCAGTTGATGATTCTGTGGAGGACAGAGCCTATAGTTTCCGAAGTTTATAACTTAGCCAGGAACATCCCAATTTCCTCTGGTTATATTGACCTAGGGCCTGCATGGGATCCTTGTAAATGCTGTGTCATTTCTGTTGGTACATGTCAGGGATCTGTTTCTTGTACATTCATTATCACCTGTTACATTAGCATTTAAGAAACTTTACCAGATGGGATGGAAGGAGTAAGGAAAGTATTTAATGTGTTTCTTGGTCTATCTTGCCTTCTATAGGGGAAGCAGGATCATGGATTTCATTTCATTTAATCTGAATGCTAAAATCTGTGTCTTGGTTTGATAGAGATAGTTAAGATACGTTAGCTTAGCTCTCCAGCTGAGTGCAGGGATACTTCTTCTCATACAATACAGGAAAACAATTTTGTTCTTTTTCTAGGACAGAAAAGGGAGATATAAACATTAGAAAGCCTGTGAAACAGATGGTGATTTAACTGGTAAAGTTATTACAGATAGGATGGCAGTCATTCAGACAGAAGATGTGCAAATCATAATAGCTTCTCAGGTGCATATGCATGATATGAGCTGTGTTACAGAGCAGGTCAAGCAATCAGTTTTACATTCATATCCTGAGCCTCAGTCATTTTTGTTAGATCACTCTCCTGTGAGCAGCTTATTCCGTCAGGGCATGCAAATTTATTCTCAGATGAAGAACGTTTGTTTGGCAAGAGAGGCAGGAAATTCAGAACTGTTTTGACCTGTTTCTAGATGACCAAGATAAAATTACTTTTAGTCTAGTTGGGATATGGTGGTGACTTATTCTTTAAAATACAAATGGAGTTTTTAACTTTAGGAAGGTAACAAAAATATTGCAGGTATTTTTATGTGGAAAAGAATATCCCTGATATTTTCCCACTGTTCTTTCATGTTTATAAAGTGCTTTTCATTAGAAATATCCTAATTCACTTTTTAAGCTTTTATGTACAGATATGGACCTGCCTATTTTGCGATTCTTTGTAGAATCTATTCATTAGCACAAAGTCATGTAGAAAAGACTTAAAATTCTTTGAATAAAGAAAGAAAAAGAACATTTCCAAATATTGAACCAAGTATAAATTGATGTACCATCATCTCCTTGAAAGTGAAGAAAGCCTGCAACAGGAACTTTGATCTTTTGGACCATTCTTATTATCTCTTTGGAGTGTCAACACTCAAACTGTGTGATAAAAATGTCAGTGGCAATGATGTTATCCGTTTTTGTGTTGATCACTTTCACAGAGGTATTCAGCAACTGAGCCTATTTCTCAATCCCAGGTCATTTTTGAAGCACTAAATCCTTCATCCCTTTTTTCTGTGCAACTGCCAAAATTTCCTCCTGCTACAATGACATTGATCATGCACTCTTAAAACAAAATGTACTTATTTAATACGAAATGTAAAGCAGGTGTGATTATGCATTTTAATATAAAGTTCTGCCTCATTTAAAAAAAAAGAAGATTAGCAGTGCTCTCTGTGATGGAAGAAAAGTAAATTGAATTTAGTATCAGGGAATATTTTACTGACTGTCTTACCAACTCACATATGGTTCAATAAAATTTGTCAGGAACTGCGGAAGTACTTCCAATCTGACTGGTAAAGTACCACACTAATAAAAGACTTTGACAAAAAACTATAGATCTGGCTGCAGGTTTTGGAGCAGGAACTATTTAGCCAAGTTTAGGGTCAGAACCGACCGGTGGGAACATGGTAGTTCCAATCTATTTTTAAGTAGATGATGATCTAGAAAACCTGAGCAAGACTTAGGCACGGGGATACATGTGCATGCCTGTAACATGAATATATGTCTTCTCAAATGCCAGTCTCTGGTAGCGTTTTGTTACTGCTTCTAGGTTTGACATACTGTGGACATGTGGGAGTAACATAACCAAGAACACCTTCCTTGCCTGTGAAATGACTCTGTCATATTTCAGGGGGTTGGAAGAGCAGGGCGTTCAGGAGCTCCAATAGCCTTGCTTGTGCCGTGGTCCCACTCTGGCCCCCAGACCTAACCACCTGCAGGGAGTGGAAGAGAAAGGTGCACTAGAGGAGGTCTAGGGGGGTTAGCAAGCTGCCTAGGACTTTGATCCCAAACAAAATAGGTAACTGCAGAGGTGGCCATGATGAACAAAAGTGACAAAGGAGATGTGACTAGACTAGGCTTCCACTTACATAAGAGGAAGTCAAGCAGACTAGGCATGTAAGTGCAAGTCAGCAGAGCCAAAGTGAAAATTAACTACTTTTTTCCCTAAAGATTGTGTAATTTCCATCCTAGACTTTGGAAAAGATCTAGTACATGTTATTGTGGGACCAGTAACAAAGGTAGATGTGGGCATATAGCATATCTATCATGTATGTTCTAAAAAGAAAAATCTAAACAAAGCCTCAGCAAGCCAATAGAATACATTTTACATGAAATATAATTATTTAAGGCTTGAAGATAATGCAAAGTGGGATAAATGCTGCAGGGGTTTACTAAACGTGCATTATGCCAGGCGGAGAGGATATCTTTCTGTGCTAAAATTAATGCATTTCTAGACCAAGGAGGTGCGGTTGATGTCATATGTCTGTACTGGATATCTGGAAATTAATATCTGGATATTAATAATCAAAACTGGAAAACTGGGGATCTGTATAAATAAAATACGTGATTAGCTAAATGAGAAACTGGTTAGTGCTGAATGAGAAAGTACAGGGTTGTGTAGGTGTCACTAGTAGAGTTCCTGAAGGATGAGTCTTGTGATCAGCCTTAAATTTGTCCTCAAGTGACTTGTACACTGAAAGTGAGAGCAAATTGATGAAATTTGCTGATGAGGAGGAGGAAGGAGGTGGGTCAATCAGTTGATCACTGAATGACTAAGTCACTATTATTATACATCAGTTGAAAGGGAAATGAAAAATCATAGGGTGGATTTGAATTTGATTCTGTACAGAAAGAGGAAGTATTTGTCATTATTCAACATAATGGAGAGGTGTCTTTTGGAAGTGCTAATGGACAATTTTGTTTACTTGTCAGGAAATAAACTTATAAGTTTGGTCTAGCAAACTCTGAGACAGAATATTCTTTTTTCATTCCAGGGGAAAGAACAGTTCATTTAATCTAAAAGACGAGACTGACACATGAACAAGTTGGTATAACCAGGATGTGATAAATTTGGAACAAACCTGAAATTAGAAGCTTTCTAAAAACAGAAAGCTTCCCCTAGTTCTGCCTTCTGATCAGTGCAAGGGAGTGAAATAGTTTGAAGATGGCGTTGGAAGAAAACTTTATGAAAAAAATTACGCAAAATGTTGCGCACAATAGCAGAGAACTGGGCTAGGTAAAAGCCCAAGAGGTGCTGGGCCACAAAGATTCATCAGCCTGTTTAGGAAGGATGAAAATATGAACATGGTTGCATAAGTTGAACTTGTCTTTCAAGAAATCTGGTAGTTTCTGTGTCCCTCTTCTGCCGGTGTTGTTTGGAAGGGAGGAGAAAAAGGAAGGGAAGGCTACTTTCATCTTTTTTTTGGTCATGTGGCAATTGATTTGGGAATTATGTGGAAGAAGCGGTTTGTTAAATGGTGAATAAGACATGTGCATGTAACAACTGCCACCCATGCTGACCCTGATTATACTGAGCGCTGGAAAATGTAAATCTCTGCAGCTGGAGTCAGTGTCTCAGCCTCCTGAGCTGACGTAACTAGAGTAGATGGACTGATGGTGGAGGCCCACAGTTTGACCTTCTGTATGTTGCTATGTAGTTGTTAGGGATGTAACTTTTGTTAGAGAAAGCCCAATTAGACAGTCGTTATGAAGAAAACTGTGTAACTGGTGGGAATAGTAGAACTGAACTTACTTACACAAGATTATTTGTCTGGCAACTTGCTACACCAATCACGATCAGCAGCTCAGAGCAGTCACCATCCAGAAAAGGTCAACCAGCCTGGGAGACGCTCATAAAACTCATTCACCTCAGCCTGGCTACCTTGGTGACGTCTGAGCATGGAGGGTCTCCAGGGATGCCTGGGACTAAGCTTGCATAGCCGGGACCAATGCCTGTAATACCCTGCTCCTCCCAACTTGTGACAATCACTGCTCCTCCCGGCAAAGAAAGGGGAAGCAGAGATGACCACGTTTCTATAGTTTTGTATTGTTCTATGCATTACTGATTGCTCCTTCACAGGGGCAATAAACATCCAAAATATTTCATATGTTTCCAGCTATTTTGTAGTAATTAATGCATGTGTTTAATTTGTCGTGACCTAAACTGCAATAGTTAGGTCCTTTTCTTTTGCCGGTAAGAACCTGATAGGAATGCACAGGGATACCTTAACTACTTTGCTTGATATGGAAATGAGCCCCATAGTGCAGTAATATGAGGAAAAGTAAAGAGTTTTGGGAGACTTTACCCTGTGTGTCTGTTGGTAGGAAGCAAGGATTCTTCTGCAAATTAAGCCGACTACCATTAGATTTGACACAGTGCTGAATGGTTTGCAACGCAGGCTTGCACACCTCTGCAAACGAGAGCAGAACATTTTTCCTGTAGAATCAATTTGCGAGAACAGATCAGGGAGAATTGGAGAGAAATGGTATAAAGGGGAGACCGAGAGAAGGGTGGTGCAGATAAGGAGAGAGAGGGAACCAGAATACCAAAAAGATGGAAGGAAGAAAAGGATAAAGATAAGCAGGGATAAGGGATACGCAAAGGGGGGCTGAAAAAAAGAGGAGAGGGCATGAGGGAAGACAGGCAGACAGAGGAGGGTGTGCATGAATGCCTGTAGGAGATGCTGAGAAAAGGCTCGTGTGCACAGCAGAAACAGAGGAAGATGCACGACGGATGCACGTACTGGGGGAGGGGGAGAGGGAGAGGCAGTGAAACACACTGTGGGGAGAGAGATAGATGGCAAACGTGCATATAGGAGTGGTGGGGAGAAATAGTGGATGTACACAGCAGGGAGAGAGCAAGTGAGAGAGACACACAGCAGATGCACACAGCAGGGGGGAGAAATGCGTAGAACGGGGAGGGGGGAGCAGCGCAGGGAAAGTATCAAGAAGTGGCAACAAAATGAAACAATAAAATAATACGAAATCATAAAATTCGTGATTTGAACATTTATCATTATTTAACACAGGAAATCAAGAGACTTTGAAGAGAATTTACATTAGTTAAAAATTTTAAGCACTTCAAATGTTAATAGTGTTTGGTTTGGAATAAGACTATGCTTGACTTAATGAATTCCTCTTTGCATTCGCAGCGAAGCAGATGTCTGCTTTCTGTGTCTGACAGGGGACCCGATCCATTGCTTTTTGACGTCAATAGGACTGTGGCTCTTTCAAGGGCATGCATTTATCTTGTCAATCTGGTCTAACCAACCAGCCTGGCTTCTCAGGTGAGGAAGGTGGGTAGGAAGTGTCATCACCTAAACTTGGTGAAATCTAACAGCTGTCGGATGCCTCTCGGTACTCTTATGGATGTTTGGGCACTGATCCCCGTTAATCAGTGCAGCACGCAGTTGAGGGGAGGTTGCTGTGATGTGCCTCCGTGTGTGGCTTGTAGAGGTACCTGGCACCAGCCCAATGGCACAGACAGGGTTTAGACCACCTTGATGATAAGTATAAAGCAGCATAAATAACAGAGTAGTCAAACTGTAAGATGGGTTAAGGGACAGCTTGTGGAGGATGATTTTTTTTTTCTTTCAGTGGATTAGATGATGTGTATCTTTTCCCAGTTTCTGTGGAAAATATTCAAGAAAGCTCCAAAAATTTTTATGAGCATAACATAAACGCCACCGGTATGCATATGGAGGGAACACTGGCATTGGAGTGATTTTGTTATTACAACTGTTCACAAAGTTGCTCCTCTGTGACTGAGCTGACAATTTAATAGACAATCTATAAGGGAACAAAATAGCATGGGAAAAGTGACTCAAAGGGAGACACTTCTCACTTGTGAAGAGACAATGTTGGTACGGCAAAGGCATGAGAAACTAAAAGTTGAAAAAGCTGTTTCTCAATAGGAGAGGGGGCTTCCACGAGGAAAAAACGAGGTGTTGCTGGAAAACTTGGCCTCTCTCAACTGTTATTGTGGGAGGAATCACAGGAGTGCACTTAAGATGTGCAGCAGTGTGGGCTGTTAGGAAAGTCTCTCTCCCCTCCAAATGCTTTATACCCGCTAAAATAATTTATTCCCATTGGTGTGAGAAAGGCTCTACATAGTGTTGATTGCAGGCTTTTGAAGGGAGAGTTACCAGTGTCAAAATTCGTGGGACAAAGCAAGTACAGCCAATGTATCCATGCAGGCCTGCGCCTTTGATCAGGGAATGGGAATGTGAGGCTTTTGTAGCTTCAGTGAAAAGAAGTAGTATAATGATGGGATTACTCTAAGGTGGAAATGTGGTAAAAGTCAAGCTCAAAAAGCAGTAAGTGCTCTTATTCATATCACCATTTTCCTCCCTTCTCAATTCTTACTTCTTCTAAAAGCTCAGAGAGAAAAGATTTATTTTCTTCAAGTTTCATTTAACCTCTGCAATATGTTCTGTGGTTGCTGCTGTCCTCCTGCAGTGTAAGGGGTTTCAGGGAGTGCTCTGCTCTCTGGCCAAGCAGACTTAGCAAAAAAGAGAGAAAGTGGGTGAAATATGTGGGTTTTAAGAGAGAAGACATATATGTCAGAGACTCATGTCAAAATGGCAATACTATAAGCCATACTGAGAAATTAGGAAGTCCTAGAAAGGTCTGTGTGTCTCTTGTCCAGATTTGGAAGGATCTCACTGCCCGTTTTATAGAATCATAGAATTATAGAATAGTTTGGGTTGGAAGGGACCTTTAAAGGTGATCTAGTCCAACCCCCCTGCCATGGACAGGGACATCTTCAACTAAATGAGGTTGCTCAGAGCCCCAACCAACCTGACCTTGAATGTTTCCGGGGATGGGGCATCTACCACCTCTCTGGGCAACCTGTGCCAGTATCTCACCACCCTCATCGTAAAAAATTTCTTCCTTATAGCTAGTCTGAATCTACCCTCTTTTAGTTTAAAACCATTCCCCCTTGTCCTGTCGCAACAGGCCCTGCTAAATAGTCTGTCCCCATCTTTCTTATAAGCCCCCTTTAAGCTGAAAGGCTGTTTCCTTCTGCCATAGTGAAATCTGTGTGTGATTTGACAAGTATTGTGGAAAAGTAGGGAGGGAGAGACTCCTGCCACAAGAATTTGGCTTTTTGTGTAAGTGGAACCAGAAATAAATATGGAGAAAAGTAGTGGGACTGATGTATTCAATTAGATTTGAACGCGTCTGAAAGGGTAGTTCAGAGACAAGCTGGCCCTTCTACTTCTGTGTGCATTGGTACCTGCTCCGAGGGCCCATTAGTGCTCTTAGCGTAAGTGCCGTATATGCATTCATTGCCTGTAAACATACTTCCCTCAGTCTCCTCCTAGCTCAGTGTTGTGAGTTTCTTCTTCTTTTTCTGAACTGGATGGGTAGAAGGCTTTTGCTTAGACACTGCTGGAGTGGGGAGAGGTTTGGTCTGAACTGCTCTCATGGCCATCTCCATCCTCAGAGGCTCTGTTCTCCGGTAGCGTTAGCCCAGGCTTTTGTCACTCTGTGCCCTCACGCCGTTTTGAATACAGCACGGCATTGCTGAGTCATTTGAATGAACAAAGCAAATGCTGATGAATAAGAGCTCTCTCTTGCGCATATGTGCAGCCACGTTTTCGGAGTGCTGCTGTGGTTGAGGCGGAGGGATGGCCTTGCGCCACTTCCATGGGCCCTGTGCAAAGCACCTGAAGCTGATGGGAAGATACATCTTCAAGCTGGGCCCAGTATACATAAAAGATTAAATAATTGCTTTTGGAATGCTAAAAATAGCTAAGGTATTCATATTGTCTCTTTCCATGTTGCCATAATAAGTTTTGTCTCTCTTCTTAGATGCTTTAAATTTCTACATGATGTTCAAAAGGAAAAATGCAGATGTTTGAATAGGGCTTGGAAAAAATCTCCCTTGGCATTCCCGTAATTCTATTTTGTAACCAAGGTCAGCCTGGGGAAGCAAGGATTATCTTGGGCAATTCAAGTGTGACAAGACAAGCTGAATCTTATTATCAGGAAGAAAAAAAAAAAGACTAAAATACAAGGGAATCAGTAAAAGGTGGTGTTTTGAAAATCCAGTAGATACAGCGTCAGTGGGCCTCTTGTAAAAGCAAAGCTTAGCTGAGAGTTTCAGACAGATGAGAGGTGATAACTCAGTGAAGTCAACACTGCTGCTAAACAGAACCCGTGTATGCGTGTTGTGGTGCCAGGAGCACCATTTGGTTTTGGGTACCATGACTGCTCTGTAATTCTCTGATGAAATCTTTGCTTTTCAATAAGTGTTATTCCAATTTTTTTAAGATATGCTTATATGTTAGTAGCACAACCAGCTGTATTGTGAAATATATTCTACTGCATATGTAAGTAACACCTCATAAAAAAAAAATCTTGTTTGTGAAGTGGCTGCTATGAAGATTTGATTCTGGAGGGACAAGCTTTAGAAATACCTATAAAATACTAAAATCTTTCTGTTTTTCATCAGCCGCTCTATGAAATTAATTTTACAGAATGTCAAATTAGATGATGTTTGTTTAACTACTTGAACTGTAGGGGTTACATGCCAGATAAAGAAAAGTGTTTTGAATATAAAATAGTTCAAAATTAAGTCATTTTAAAATGAGAATGAATACTGTGAGTAAAGCTCAGTCCCCTTCAGCTCTGATTAGTGACTGTGTGATACTTAAAGGGATAGACTTGAATATTAATATGGTTGATGTATCCTATCTTGAATCTATTCTATAAAAATTAGAATTAGATATAGAGCATAAATCACGTCTCATTCTGTCATTTCATAACATGTTCTGCATTTTTTGGGTGTTTTTTTTAAGGGGGGGGTTGTTTGTTTTTAACTTCAGCATTAGCAGTGTTGTGATTTAAATTATGCTTCATATTCAGAATGAAATTAGAGGACCTTATCTGGATGTTGATTGCAATTCTGCTGATTTTTGTTCAGGACCATATAGTCCGCAGACACCATAGCCTTTTTTTTCCTGTCAACAAGCGGAAGAAAAAAACATTGAATTCTCACGTGTGATGAAAGACTGGAAGAAAGAGACAGAGAGGAAGAGAGCAGAAAGTAAAATGGCAGGTAGGGGAAGAGAGCGGTGAAACGCAGCTGAATTTCTGTGCATTTATGCAGCACAAACTGGGACTTACGCAGCAACGTGACAAAAATGTCAATTATGACCATATCAATGCTACATAACTAAAAGGAAAAGCCTGCTCAGCTCCTATGTTTCTTGATATACAGCAATATATTGTATGCACAGTGTCTTGATTTCAGTTATGTTATTGAAGCTGAATTTAGGTAATGTCATAATTGCAAATATATTACAAAGAAAGAAAAAAAAAGTTTATATATGCTTTCAGACCTATCTAACCTTCCAAGTCTCACTTGACAGTTGAAAGCAGTTAGAACATACCACGCAATTTTTAGATTTTTTTTTAATACTACATTCTTAGTAGGATTTTTTGGTGTATATTCATATCAGTTAATCCTACAATATGCACAAAATGTATCTTAGTGACCTTATTTTAAAATATTGTTTTG
>NW_009191592.1:25791-26542 GCF_000690835.1 Fulmarus glacialis | reverse complement strand
GGGGGAGGGAGGGGGTTTCCCCAATATTAATATTGATTACAGATTCTGAGAATTTTTCTCTATTCTGTTTTAATTTCTTCTCCACCTAGTCATTGTATTAAATCAGTAAGAACCTTCCTTTCTGATGTCTTTGCGTCTAGGGGCTTGGCGTAAGAGGGCATGATGACAGAATTCAGATCATCATCTTCTTTCTTTATTACTTTTCCTGTGACAAGTCTTTAACAGAACCTAGAGAAAATCAGTATATTTGAAAAAGGAAAAAAAAAAAATTAGACTTTGCCCCCAAAGGATTTTTTTAGAAAATGGTTATGATGTTGACTTCCTGAAATACACTAAATAGGAAAAAACATGTTTAAGCTCTAAGAATTGCGTGGTGTCTACGTGACCTGCATTGGATTGGAGTAGGATGGTAGCAATAGATTGTAGTTAATATTCCTCAATTAATTACTTACACCATATTAATATATCAGATTCAGTTCTGATAAATTCAACTTTCCGTGTTTCCTAAATGTGCTCCCATTTCTGAAATGAGTTAGAAATAAATATGACAGTTAGAGATAAGATAAAATCTGACATTGGGCACATTCAGAAAAGTATATTCTTGAAAAACCACATTATAGTCTTGCAAAGGCCTTATTTTTATGAATATGTTGAACATCGTGTTGGCCACGTTTAGAACTTCTCAGAGAGGACTTTCAAGTTAGAAATTTAGGGGAATATTATGTATTAGGTTTTCTGAACAACTCTTTCT
>NW_009191592.1:0-25760 GCF_000690835.1 Fulmarus glacialis | reverse complement strand
TCCCTACACAGAAATCCTTTTAAAATTTAAACCTTCCTTCTACAAATTGAATCATATCAAATTGTAGTTGATCAAAATATTGCTGCATTATTGGTAAATTTCTTTTCTCTGAGGGGACAAAATACGTTTTTTTACAGGTGAAGTATATTCATATGCTAGAAGTTGCAACAGGGGTCAGCCCAACTGAGAAGATGTAATGTAGTATTTTGTATCTTAGTTTTGTTTTTATTATTAGAAGTTAAAAAATGAAAGAACAGAAATTGATCTTGAGTGTACAGTGGCCAGTTAAAAAACAACCCCCCACCCCCCAAACCCTCACGGTATAATCCAATTAGTGAAGAAAATCATGACCGGGCAAATTGCCTCATTCCTCCTTGCAAAGTCAAGGGCCGATGCTGCATAAGTAACATATTTCATAATCCGTCAAGCCTCTGCTTTGTCTTTAGTGTCCTGTTTTGGCTGTGCTATGTTATTCACAGGAAAATACAAGAAATATTTTATCGGATGACAATAAAGTAGTATGTTGAGAGAAATTCTTCCTACCCAGTTAATGGATACCTACTTGGCTCCTCTCTTGAAGGATACTCTTGATGATCTGGGGTAAAAAGAAAAGGTCCACTGAAGTTCCTGGCTTCTATGATGTCTTGTGGCATTCAACTTTTTAAACTAAATTTGTATAATAAAAGCAAGTGCTTCTTTTCAAGAGGCTAAAAATGCATCACTACATTAAAAAAATCACTTTTTGATTGTGTGGTGAGAAGAATTAGCCACTCATGTTTACTCTTCACTGTGTGTATATTTATGTATTTACTTATTTTTACATACGGAAACCCTAACTTAGGAGGCTCCTGACCAATTGTGAGGTCTCAAATAGAGAGAAGGAAAGCTGTCATGTCCTGTATTCTGTGCTGTTTGCTTTTTGCCATCAGTCAGGGCAGGTCAGTTTTCTACTTACAGGGTGAAAAGTTGTGGATACAGCATAAGACATAGGGAATGGGAATAAAGAAGTCAATGTAGTATGCCTTTCTAAATCAGTGTCTTTCTAAATGGCATTTGTAATGCTCAATGCAATATTGTATCAGCCCGTTTCACACAAAAATTTTGGAGAGAATACAGAAAAATCTGAGCGTGAAAACCGTTTTTAAAAGGAGAAATAAAAAAAGGCTGAAATACCTTGTCTTCAAAAAGATGATTTTGATAGTTCTTGTTAGCCTTTTTTCATAACAACAGGATATTCAGTAAAACAGTAAGGTGATAAATTCCAAATGTTTGAAAGAGTTCTTCCAGAGGGCTGCTGTGGTATAGTACTGAAAATAAATCAAATTAATAAAATGTGATGTACTGGGGAATAGTTAACCGAGCTTTTCAGGTTTTGAAGAGGGAAACATAGTTCTAATTTACTTTGAATTTCAGAGTATTTTTTTATCAAGTTCTTTATCAAATGGTCTTAAGAAAAAACCCGAAAAAGTGTACCTAGATGACTTTCTATATGAGGGCAGACTGAACAGGCTGGAACTTTAAGCGTAGAAGAACTTTGCACATGTGTGCAAAGTGCTATGGTAGAGGTGAATACCAAGATGACTGCTGCAGAGGGGATAAGTAGGGATTAGCTGTTCATCATCTTCCGTAAGAACCAGGGGAATCCAGTACAATTATGACCTAGTAGGCTTAGACAGGGAAAAAAAAACCCAACAGTTCCCGCCCTCCCCCACCCTGAACTACAGAATTTAAATTGTGGAATGCATCTCTCTACTATTTTTGGAAGGTCAAAAGTACAAACTGATTCAAAAAGAGACTGGAAAATCAACAGAGAACTGGCTCATGCGTAGCTATTAAAGACAATGGTATGGATGCAACCTGTGACTCGGGAGATATTATCCTCATTTACTTAGTGACAGGTATTTTGTATGTTCCTCGATGCTAGCAGCTATGGAGATGGGCTACATACTAGATGGACTAATGTTCTGATCTGTGGTTGTGCTTTCTAGATTCCTAATTTATATATGGCTATATGTACAAAAATCCTCGCTTTAATCTTTTTTCCAGAGCCTAACAAAGATCCAAAATCATTTGCTGTAGGGTATCCCCGTAAGATACTCTGCATAAAATATAGGTGGTTGTGCAGTTCATTGATACCTGTTTTCTACTTGATAAAGGTGCATTGCAACATCAAGACCAAAACTGATAGTGTTTTGCTGCTAAACTGGGTGGGTACAATAGTATTAACAATTGTCCTTGCTCTGAAAAATACTTTAGGATGTAATGAGGAGGAATGTTTTGAAAAGTCAGCTTTCTGTATCTTAAGCGGCACTTAAAGACTTAAAGTTTCTAGTGGCGATTACACTCCCGTTACATTCTGTCTAGCTACTGTGATTGACTTACTGAGTGATGATTGAACCTCTGGAAGTGTTATAATGTATATACTGTTGGTGCGTGACATGGTAGAAAGCAATATCCTTCTATATCCCAGTTCAGGACTGAAGAAATAAATGCACTGTGCAGTTTTGAGTAATTACTTGCACTCTGTTCATGAATCTATGTCTCTGCAATTTATTTAAACATAAACAACTCTCTGGTTGCCTCCAACACTTTGGCTTTTCTTTTCAAAATTCTTGGGCAGAAGAATGCTTTCTCCTCTCTTGCAAGTGTTTAGCTGCTCGTCAGCCTATCCAACCTATCATTTTCTGAGAGCCTGGTTGGGCAGCAGTTAGAACAGAAGCCTTGTCATTTGGGGGCCTGCTGCACATTGGGCTACAAATGAAAGAAAGGTCCAGTTTATATCCTTAATGTTGTATTTTTGACTAATAATCTTTTGCCTTATTTGAATGAAATATTTATTAAATTATTTTTAAATGTACTTATTTAAATGTAAAATGTAAAAATGTAAAGCTGGCAATTCATATACAGATTCAAGTACAGCAGTCTTTGAAAAAGTACATATTATAAAGCATAAGTATTATCAAGTGTAGAAACAGTAAATAAAAAATAATTCCTAACATATGGATCTGACTCTTCAGAAGAACAGACATGATTGGGAAATGTTGGTGAATTTATACTTTTAAAGAATCTAAAAGCTTAAGGACTTACCTGCTGGTTACGCACAACAAATAACACAGTTGTTGGCTGCATATGACTTCGGTTTAGCAGCAGAGCCAGAGATTATGGTTTTGTCCACTTGTATCGGCAGAACACTTAGAGTTATACTCAATTTTCAGCACATACTTATACTTCATTGGCTTCTGAACTGAAAGTGAAGCATATGCCTATGTGGTTTGCTGAATAGTAGTGGACCTCAGGACACTTGAATACATTCGTGCCCTTCGGCCTAATCAAGAAGTGTATCTGGAATGTAGGATGTTTCTAGCAGAGTCTAATTTGTTATCGGTTTGACAGATCTCAAATTCAACTTGTTTTTAGCACAGCAGTGCGTTTTCACTGGAGCAGTCTGCTTTGACTTGTAGAGTTTTATGCTTGTGTAAGGACTCTCTTGTACGCCTTTCCTTTTAAAAAGAAAAACAAACAAATAAAAAAGCGCCAAAACACCCCAAAACCCAAAAGAGGAAGAAGAACTCCTGCATAACTCTTAAGGGAAGAACTGTGCTTTGTTCCAAGGTTAAAAAGGAAAATTGAAACAAAAAAAGGACCAGTTAATAGAATGTAGGATGTTCAGGTAAAATGAAGTCAAGTTTCATCTATGATGAAGCTGATACCTACTGTCTAGCAAGCACAGTCTGAAGTTATAACTAATAACTTACCTGTACCTGGGTTATTAGGATAAATCTGCAGATAAAGATATGTGTATAATGGAAGCTTCAAAAGCTGCAAATCTTATGTGATAAATGATTCAAAGTACAACACATTAGCTTAGATTTTAATGTTTGTAAAATGAATGAAACAATACATCTGTATGCCAAAGTCATATTATCATAAACGTATTTGCCAAAATATAAGACATAAATTGCACTTAAATTCAGTAATCTGTGATGGTATGCTTGAAAGTATCTTCGTGATTAAATGTGAACAATTGCTCCTTTAAGGTAAAGGTCTGTGTACGTGTGATTAATCAGATTGAAATGACAGGGCGGACAGCTCATGCCATGCCTAGTTATCAGAATGATGGATTTTAGTCGATGCTGCTGGATGAAAAAAAATCTGTTAATAACTACAGCTGCAAAACTCCTGATGTCACTGATAGCACAAATCACTTCTCACATTCTGTATTATCTGGCTCATTTGCAGGTACGGAGCATACAAACTGATCCACTGGAATGCAAAATTATAATGTACAGATTTATGCAAGAGGGATGACTGCAAAATGTGTTGCATGAGTAGCGTAAGAAGCTGAAAATTGCTGCTGTTGTAGCTGTCATAGACACGTTATTTTCTTTGGTATGTGTGGAGTTTTTGCTGTCAGGCTTTTATCCTGCAGATTGTTTGTGCTGTAACTCTTTTCCTGCTTAAAATAGAAAATCAGTCACTGAACCTGGATGCTATTAAATGTTCTTAGAATAGTTCTTAACTAACTTGGTTGATTTGTACTTTCTGATGAAAGAACATTTGGTTGTTTATTGCAGGCTCTGAACAAACATGTTGTTCCAAAATCAACAAATAAGATTACAAATTGTGTTGCATCAACAGAATTGTTTACCATAGGTATATTCCTTGCTGTATAACATTTTTCTGTTTAGTTGGTATGTTTTTATTTTGAAAGATTTGGAGTTTATCTTCATCAAATATTGTGTCTTATCTGCATTTTGCAGGGGTTAACAGGGAATGTGGGTGTCTTATGGACCTCAGAGGAGGAGGGGGACAACAAAGAATCTTACGTGTTTGGTAGGATGCCCTGTTCTTGCATTCTATTTACTACTGCATGTAAGAATCTGCCCTGTCCATTTGTACTGCTTGCTTTTCTTCCTTTTCTTCCTTTTCCGTCTGTTCAAGGTGCTTAGCACTCGAAGGTGGAATAAGCTGCTTTTTTTTTTTTCCCCCCGCCAGCCTCTCATGACCGTAAACTGCAGAATAAACACAGGGCTGAGAGAAGCACAAATCCTTTTGCGTCAGTGTTAACTGCTTCTCCCCCTCCCCAGGTAATTCACCCCTTGTTGTTCTAAATCCAGCCCCTTACCCAGCCTTTATTCACTAGCTTTTCATCTGCCATTCCCCACTGGCCCAAAACAACACATTTCATATACCTCCAAACACAAAAATCTTTGCAGGTTCTTATAGACCCCTGTCCCCCCAGAATTCACAAATGCATCTGTTTTCAGGAAGCACGTAGAATGGTGGTCCGAAATGCTGGGGTTCTTGCTTTCTTGGAATGATAAAATTGTCCTTTGTTCTTTCAAGCTTCTCCTTTCTGCTTCATAGGTAAGTTCTTCAACTTCAAAAATATTTATATGAAAAACCCCAGACTTGTTGAATGAGTATGCTATTTCATCATGCGGCTGTTTAATTATGGCTGGTATTCTGCAGAAGACCAGAGTGTGGTCATAGTGATACCAGTTAGCCTCAACATTTCATGGATGTAAATGACAGGGAAAAAGTGTTAAGTTACAAGAAAGTAGAGATGATTCTTGCTTAGTAGGATATTAAAGCATTACTGTCATTATTATTTGTTCTTATTTCTCCAGAGGACCTTGGTCTTGATTATGATTCCGTTGCAGTAAATGCCTCTATCAATCACAGGGAGATCAAGTCCTTGCCTGAAGATGTGCATATAAAGATACCCCATACAGCAGCATGCCCTGAAGGAGCTTGATGGTAATTTCATAGGTGCCAAATATATTAATGTGAGTTCAGGTAGACTGGCATGTTTCTGAAGTCTGAGGTATTTCAAGATTAAAACTTCTATTTAGTTATTTATTTTAATTATTCCTGAGATTCTCCCAGGAATAGCTGTGATGCAGAAACGAAAGACTTGCCTGCCTTTCAGATCTGCAACCTTCTGAACTTTGAATAGAAGGATAACATGGCATATATGAATATGACTTTATATAATAATTTTCATCATTGAAGAATTTTTTATAAATGTTAACAACATAACCCTCAACAACATCTCTGTGGATATTGCCCTTTTATAAGTTGAGAAGGGATGTGTGGGAATTCTGTGTTAGATGCTTTCATCAAAGGAATGGAAAACTGAGGATGAATCCATGCCACTAATGCAATTTACTTAGGAATTTACTGAGGAATCATCCCTTAATCTAAAAGTCATGACATTTTAAATAACAAACTTTTAATACTCAGAATGGACCCAGTTACCCTCTAAGCAGCTAATCATTTTGAAATGCTGTTGGCCACAGATACCCATAAATTACCTTCTCTCACTTTTCTTTCATGCAAATAATGAACATTGCACTAAGCTGCAAATATGCTTTCGTTTTTTTTCAAGCAAAAGAGTAAGAGTTGACTTTAAGCATGCTCATGTGTGTGTGGTGTTCCCGAGTTCACTGTTTTATTTGTTTGCAGATACGGCAGTGAGAACCGAGAATACTGCTGGTTGTTTTTATGTGCAAGAAGAATCCCAGCCATGAAGGAATCTGAACTAGGAGGAGGAGACAGGAGTTCTTGGCTGCACTCTTTTACTAACATGAGTAAGCCATTGCTTTGGCCATAAGATTGAGTGAAGATGCACCACCTAAGGAATTTTAGATAGAAGGTCACAGTTTGGCACCGAGTACAGGGTGTACGTATGTATCTGCTCCGTCTCCAGGCAGAGCTGCAGGACTCTTCATGTTTAAATAAATAACCTGGTGTAAGACAGATTATGTTCCTCGGATATCAATCACTGGTAAATATCACGTTTCTACTCACGATGTAAGAATACTAAATGGAAACTCATGAAGATTTCAGATTACTGTTATATTTACAGTCCTGGGGCTTACTGCTGAGAATTATTGGATGTCTTTGCCTCTGAATATGGGCTGAAAGCTGCAGTGGGATACTCATTCCCAGCTTGCCTCTTAGACTTTCAAATCAACATTAATCTTATTTCCTACAACCGTACCTCTGAATCACTGTGAATAATGCAAAAAGCTACCAGATCTTCACCAGTTGGGCTCAGTGAGGAAACAAAACCCCAAACCCAGTCTTTCCTGATTCCATATCTGGCAAACTATTTGGACCAAAGTGTTCTGGGTATTGTGTGATTACAGGGAATCAGTGAGGGAGAAGGGGAGGAAATATGATCAAAAAAGCTCCAAGTGTTGAAGTGCCTTCTAGTGGCTGCAAGATGAAAGGGCAATTGTTTCATTCCCCTTCCTTCTATCTGGCCATCAGCTTTTTTTCTGTCAGCAGTCAGACATCCCCCATTTCCAGCTGCAAATAACACATCCTTCCATGTGCTGGCAACAAGAGGCAGGGTTGGTTCAACCCTGGATTATTGCCATCTTTCTGTGGCAGTGACTCCAATTTCTTTCCAGTTTGTTCATATGCTTCCCTCACCAGCCCCTCTTCTCCACTGGTCAAAACAAAGGTGAGAGATTGTTTACAAAATTCAGGAATTCTGTGTTGGAGACTGTCGGTGTTTTGAAAGAAGCCACAGTTGGGTGTTCTGAGTATAGACTCTGATATTTTTCAGTATGAATGCAGCTGCTGTTTCATTCCTTATGAATTTTGGCTTATTAAAAAATAATTCCAGACATGTTTCTTCTTGTTCTTAGAGGACAAAATACAGTCAGAATAGACAGACATCTTTTTTCCTCATTTAGTATATCAACAGATTAGCTTCTGATCTTTTTTTAATGAACTATTAGGATAAGAAGGAACTCAAAGCTTGCTAAATACTCTTTCAATCATTGTTGGTAGTAGTGAATGCATAACACTAGATGAATATTTGTTACCCTTTTCCTTTGTGACACAATTGCTCTTATTTAGGGGTTGGATTTTTTTAGTTCTGCAACATGCTCATTTAATAACGGAAGGACAATCGCAAATAAAAGAGTAGCCCAGCATGGAACAGTGTCAGCAGAGCCAAAACTATCTCAGCCAAAATGGCAACTAAGAGGGATACACAGGCCTTCATTAACCTGGTTTTGTCCAGGTGCCCTGGAAGTAGGGCTAAGGAGGTTATCTAGCCAAGTCAGCCAAACTGGTAAGAGAATCATTGCAACTTGGTGTAGCCAGCTTTGTCCTTAATGGGCTTTAATGTGGAACAGTATAATTCAGACTGACCAAAATTCAGATCTGTATTGAGGGATGATTATTTTCAACTGGCGTGTAAGGAGTATGATTTTTTTTTTTAAGTCCTCTTTTAATTCCATCTTGAATTACAGCCACAAAAAATTTAATTTCAGTGTGCCTCTTCATGACAAGAAGTTGTGTTTTCTGCGGTAATGTTCTACTTCATGCAACATCATGGTTAGCACACCATAAGCTTCATGACAGTGGGCCTTCTGAATTTTCTGAGAAGATGGCTTCAGCGTGAGGGAAAGCTTACTATTTTGCTATTAGTTTGTATTACAGAGTAAATCATTTCCAGATATGAAGTGATTTGGCTTACCACAAAAATGTACAGCGTTTTCAAATGTAGAAATCAGAAGCTTATTTTTACTCCTCCTATGAAACAGTCACCTAGGAGAAAGCCATTTACGAATTGAGAAAGGGAGGTGGAGACTTTTTAGAGGTATATTCAGCCAATTATGATTCTCTCAAATTATCTTAGGTATTTTCAAGCATTTTTTTCAGTGGATTCATATTTCAGACAGTATTTCTGACAATCTATTTTATGCTTCATTGACCACAAGGTTTGAAATTCTAGTCCATATTGGCACACTAGTGCAAAATTTGTAGTGATAAATGGGTAACTTTTTTATTTTAAATAGGTCTCTGGTGTTTAATTTGAGATCTGTAATATTTTTTTTCGGTTCATTATTTCTGCTATTTTTCTGTCTAGGAAAAAGTGATCAAAAGAGACAGAGGGATCAAGGTGGAATATTGCTTTAGACTTGTTCATATAAAGAAAAAGAAGAAGAAATGGATTGTCCAAAGAAGGGAAAAGGTACTTATACCGTCTGTTCATTTTGCTTTAACAGAATAAATTTTATAATTTTCTGACTTTACTTTTTTTTTGTGACAAATAAAAGATCATATTTTTCATGGTGATAGTTTTTTCTATCACAACGTTGCTACTCTTGGGAATCTATTTAAAATGTGTAACCCATGATTCATAATTGGGTAGTATGCTTGCTAATGCTATTTTCATAAGCAAAGATCTTTTATTTAGGTCTACCGTGAATTAAATTTCTTGAATTTCAATAGAGCGGTAGTGTTGCTAAATTATACCCTCCTATACTAAAAGTGATAATACCTCCGATCATTATTTAAGTGTGTTGTAGTCTGCAATTATAAGGAGGAGGAAGCTGAAGAAGAGATTAAGCACTGAGCAAATGCTTCTATTTTAGCATGTTCTCTATTATTCTTTATCCATTTTACAACAAATTACATCTCCTCATAAATGGGCCCTGAATCCAAAGAGTTAGTCATGTTGTTTGCCTAATTCTACAGAAATTTACATTTTATATTACTCATGTAAGATTTTCCTGATATCAGTCTTTAAAATGGTGTAGAATTCTTTTCATATTTTCCTCACCCTATACCTCTCCTTATATCCTCATTTCAAAACCAAAATATTTGAATAAATTCTAACAAACAAACAAACAAAATCTTCTTATGCTTGCTTACATAAAATTTTTCAGGCAGCCATTGAATAATCTCAATACATTGTGTAAAATAGATGGCTTTGCTGATCAATAGATATTTCAGGTGTATACTAAATCTTAGAGAATGAAATCTATGTAGTCTATGCATACAAAGTGGTGTCACTTCATTGAATAGGAGTTTGAAGTCTTCAGAGGACAATGAGTTTTAAATAAAAATAATAATAATAAAAAAAATTGATGAGAAACTTGTTAGCCAACTGTCTTGTCATGTAGCTGCTTCAGCTACTTAAAAATCTTTATATTATTGTATTTATTCATATTTTATATTTAAATAAAATATGGTTCATATTATCATCTGTTTTTTCTTCAAATTGGTAGAAAATATTCCTATATTTTCCTATGCTGTAATAGCTGGGAGAGTCCACCTTTTTATATAGACTACAATTAAACAGAGAGGACACAGAGTGAGATTACAGTATGTCAAGAGGGCAAAGAAGGGAGCTGCCTACCTGAGGCCAATGAATAGCTTGAGAGAGCTGAACAGTACTATGTTATGTCTAAAGGCAATGCAGAAAAGTAACTGATCCTTAAACTGGAAAGGAATTGCTTCCTTCTGAAACTGGAGAGTGACAATTTAAAGGCATGCTGTGGTGAGGATTAGGACTAATTTTGCTTTCCCTTATTTATTTGGGTCTGTGGCTTGTACGCACTTATGTGTAATACATTTCCCTGTGTATATTTTATATTGTGAGCTATTCAAATTCCTGGGGTTTTGTGTGTATCAAACCTACGTGTGTTTATTTTCACAAGGAAAATCCATTTGGCATGTGTTTTTGTTTTCAGTTTTTCCAGGAACCCATGATAGTGCTCTATCTTTTTTTGTTACATTTAAGCTTCCTTCCACAGTGGTTTCAAAAATCTGATTGTTTCTAGAAATGCTGAACTGTTACGTTGTAGTACAAACAGAAGATCTTTTGGTTAAGAAAAGATGAAATGTTTCAACTGGCACATATATATGTGTGTGTGTGTGTGTGTATATATGTATATATACATATTCATATGTATGCATGTATTCAATATACGTATGCATCAATATATCACATATTCATGTATGTAAAATACAGTTTTATGTATATAATGCTTATATCATGAATAAGTGATAAATATAATACTTACATCATGAACTGTGATAATAAAAATATGCTAAAACTTGAACGGAGATTTCAGAATGCCCAGGTGAATTTTTGTCTTTAAAATTCTGGTGAAAAAGCTACCATTTTACCATTCTCTTTATAGTTAGAATTTCAGTAAAGCTGTTTTCCATTAAAAGGAAGAATAAGGGGAAAATAAAAGTAATTCAACACAAAACCTTGTCTTTGGGATTTTTTGACAGGGCTTACTGTTGGATTTCAGCAGGCTGTGCATTTGAGGAGATGTTGGTTTGTATTCCAACGTATGCTCACTGTGCTTACCACAGCAAGCTACGGAAATCATAGAATACTTCTAATCCTGTTTAGACTTGAGATCACTATCCCACTCCCAGATTTGGTGGAACTTGGCCAACAAGTTAAAAAAACCACTGTGCCTAGAAAAAACATGATCTCATTAAGCCTAATTTCTTCAGAAATCAAAGGAGTGTTAGAAGAAGACAAAAAGATACAGTGCTCATAATAAGGAAATGTAGAAACATGTTTAGTATTTAGATCAGCGATTTTAAAGAGAACTAAGGCTTTTTCTTGGGGTGGGAGTGGGGATTGATTACTGGCTGATCTCATCTATAATTCATCAGTCTTCATTTATTTTGATACCTGTGAATTTGTAACATAGGCGATGACTCTTTAAAACAAAACGCTTCTCCTCCTCTTCTTTTTCTCGCTGATTTTGTTTAACTTAAACTGTGTTGACAGAAAGGAGTTGGAAGGAAAGGAGTTTGGACAAATTTATCTCTGTCATAAGGAAAGTCACACTGGGGAAAGAGAAAAAGCAAGGAAGAGCTTCTAGTGTTTTAGCATGCATTAGAATATTAATAGACAATTATCACAATTAAATAAAAAATTCTGGCTTCTAAGTAATGTGCCAGTTTTCAAAAGCAAAGTATTCCTTGTTGTTTCTTACTTAAGAGATACAAATAAAATTGCCTACTAAAACTGGGAAATGCTAAAGCACATCTTTTATTTATCATGCCATGTCTGTCTATTTGTCTTTTCTCCGATTGAAAATGTAGGTTAGTTTGAGACTTAAAATTGTTAATTTTCTACTCTCTCTCTTTACTTGAATGTCCTTTATTTTCACGTGCAGTCAAAGAAGCATGAATATAAGCTTCCATGCTGTGCGTATAAATAACTCCTCTAGCAACTGACAAGAATTAAAACATGGCATTAGGTGCTATAGCTGCATTAGCTGGAACGGTTTACCCAGGATATATTAACTAATAAACTTGTATCTATTTAAGACAGATCTAATTAGGATACTTTTGTTACATAAACCAAACCACATTGTTTATTATAATAAAACCTACATAAAATAATGAATAGAACATCTTCTATTTTACAATTTCATTCAAACGAGATGACTTAAAGGTAATTTCTATGTTTTAAGCATTTAGTTTCATGGCATTCCTTTGCAATTGACTGACTATAATGCCTCAAATGTTTGCCATTATTAAGAAACATTTAATGTAAGATTAGATCAGTCATAAATATTTTACAGGGAGAAAATCTATTCTTTCAGGTGCTTTCCAATGTCTTTATGCCTGTAATTCTGTGTATCTGCATACAAATAAAAGGGATGCTCTATTAGCATATGGCATCCTACTGCATCCTTCTGTTTTGGGTGATTCAGTCTCAAAACACTCTGAAGATAGTTTCAGTTTTGCTTCCAGAGTCAGCTAGGTAAATTTTAGGAGGACTTGCCTTCTCTCTCTTTGCCACTGTCATCTCAGCAGCCTTTGGGGTCAAGTTATGGCTGTTCCCAGGCGTCTGAAGGGCTGTCCTTCACCGTTCGTAACATGCTTTGTGCCTGTCACTGGGAGGGACGGGTCCTGCAGCCTCCTTGTTTTATCAGGCAGCAACCTGGAGACCACTATGACATATATGCCGTCTCGGTTTCTTTCGTAATGAAAAACTGAAGTGTTACGATGTCTAAATGATGGTGTGGGGTTTTAAGGGGCTGTGGGTTGGAGCTGCTTTTGCTCAGTACCTTGAATCACCTTTTGAACTGTATCAGTGTTGATGTATTTGGTTTTCCTTCCTAGGGAAGACAAAGTTTGCACCATGGTAGTCCCATGTGAGTAAGGCAGATCAGTCTGCCTAAATCAAGCCCGTGAAGGAGAAAGTGGACAGAAGAAACTGAATTTCATTTTTACAGACTGTTACAGCAGGATTGCTACAAACATAAATATTGTAATTTTTAGACACACGGTTTAAGGAAAAAAAAAGTGAACCTTCTGAGGAAATGAGCCATATTCTACAGGGTTTTTTCCCCTTCATCTTCTTCGCCTTTTGTAGTCAAGGAACTGCGTGCCACCTGCTGCTGGCGCAGTAGGCCCACATCCCTCCTGACTACCACTCTCATTTTTATGACGAGAACAACAGTTCCCAAAGTTTCCCTCTCAGGGGCTCATGACACATAGCTGGGTTGCCATTCACCTGCGGCAGTCGAATACGCCCGGGGTTAGTGACCCCATTTGTAAGTATACCCTGTCTTATAGCACGTGGACCCTAACTGAGGAACTGCTGATGTGAACCACGCGCAGGAGTTGGACAGTTGGACGTCAGCAGCAGCAGCCTGGTGTGGAGCTCCCTGGAGATCGGTCGCAGTTTTACAAAGAAATAGCACACCTCGGAAATAATGCCTGGTAAGATTAGTCTGCTGTGTGCTTTAGGGCTGTTCTTCACTGTAGAAGTTTAATAAGCTCGAAGGAAGCATAGTGTCTGCTCTGCAGCCTGGCTGCTCCATTTATTCTCTTGCTATCTGAAGACAAAACAGTGCTGTGTGTGTATTCTGTTGTGATCATACGTTAAGCAAATTTCTTTCAATGACTTAAAATAGAAATAATAGTAGTCGTTAAAGAGAGGAGAATAGTATTTTACAGAACCATTTAAAACTGTTTAACCAAATGGAATTAAATTAATTAATTTTTTTAAAAGGTTGTTTTCTAGTTTAGGTCTATTCTGTGTTTTCTGCGAAGTTTTGTGCATCCATAAATTCTGTCATGTCTGTTTTTGTTGACAGGCAATATTGTTCTTCATTTGGAAGTTTGATTTCCTTCCTATGAGATTTCTTGATACATAGTATGAGTGCAGTTACAACTTAAGCTTGAAAAATCCCACCCTCCAAGTGCATATAAGTGAAGGTGCTATAAATCATCAATGGGATATTCCTATATATAGGGGTTTTTTCTAGGTTTGGAGGAGGCCCATGCTGATGGAAAAAATGTAAGAAAGAAGCTTCATATTAGGTTGGATCACTGAATATCTTCCTTGGAATTTGCCATTTTTCAATGTCCACAAAACTTAGGTGTAGAGTTGTTAACTTCCTTGAATGTAAAAATCACATGCTACTACATGGGTGCTGCGGCAACAGCATTCCTTTTAACAATTAACAAAATTGTTAAGAAAGATAAGGGACTAAAATAATTAAAGATATTTCTCTTCTTATGTAGAACATGGGATTCTTATGCTTTTAAAGTAATTTTAGCCGTATACTTTGTGACAACTTTTTTTTTTTAATTTTATTTTCATTTGGCTATGGATTCCCCTTCGTCATCTATACTAATGCAAGCAGCAGTCCCCATTCAATGCATAGAAGGCTGTTATTAAGTTGTATACGTATGAATGGTGCCTTTGCTTTTTTCATTCTGCTTTTTTTGGCAAACAGGAATTGGAAAGAAAGAGAGAATAGGCTGGCAATATACTTTCTTGCTGTTTAATGAAAAACCATTACAAAGTCAACAGCATGACAGAATTTATTTTCTTTCAGCACATACAAAAGAAATACAAAGTTGTTTACAACACCACCATTTTACCATTTACTTCCCTTTTTTCACTACATGATAAACACAGTATTTCTTATGTAAGAAGACCATTTCTCTTCTTCGTACACCCTGCAAAAATAATAAAAGCAATTAGTTCCTTGAGCACTGGTACTAGTGAAATCTCTTCTACTGATCTGGTCTTGTGGTTAATTTTACTTTGGAGCCTTAGTAAGATAGAAAGATAGAAACTTTTCATAGGTTTTGTGCCTGAGCTCTTTCCCGTGGTGGCTTCTCTGGTGCGTACGTTCATGCCACAGCCTGTCCCTGTTTAGGGGGGGGTGTTGGAGGTCTCTCCCCTTCACCAGAAGTCTCTTTTGACAGTACCTATGGGAACAGTGTGTTTAACCCCTCCACCCCCAAGTTAAATATCAGCGAAACTAACAGTTCAGAAAGTGATTAATGAGAGTGGTAAGCAGGCTGACAGAGCAGATAGTATTGACTGCATAAACCTGTTTAGCTAGGAAACTGGGTTTAAAAAAACTATAAAAAATAAATATAATCTCTAGTGCTTTCTTGTCGTGTGGTATAGGAAGTGGGAATCAGTCACAGTAAGTTATAGTTCCAAGGAAAATGTATGCCATTATGATAAGCGTGATATAAATAGGTAGGTAGGCTGGCTTTCACTGCTGCCTATTACTAAGTCATTGTACAGCCCCAGATTGCCTGTACTGTAGTGATTCATAGAGAATTTCTTGTAATGAATGAGCAAAAATCTGGTGGAACTTGGAGATTGATAGTATAGCTTGTTTTTAAATCACTCATTCATTTCTTTTAGTGATACAGTAAAAGCTGAAACTAAAGCAAGAGCAGAAGTCTCCTCCCTTTGTCCTTCAATTTTTTTTTGAAAGAACACATCATTTGACTCTCATTTTATAAAGGTCTAAGGCAAGGCAGGTGTTTTCTCTCTGGTTGAAATCCCTATCTTAATTATTTAGAAAAACTGGGGAAACATCTGATTTTATATGTTTGAGCCAGAAGTTGGGGATTAGCAGTCTCATCTGTGGTGATGCTTGTCTGCATCATGGCAGAGAAACAAATAAAATTGGGAGAGCTCATAACTTTTGGATTAGTTTTTCTAATAAAAGTAAATTTTTTTGACACTCTGAAGTCAGGAAATGAAAAAGTGAATGTTCTCATGGTAACACTAGCTCAGCTGCTTTATACAAATAGATTTTTTTTTTTTAAAGTTTTTTGTAGATTTCTAATGCTTATTATATTACTGTTTGTTTTGCTTCTGCATGGAAGAAATTGCCTTTCTTGCAAGGTATACATTGCTTTCTGTACACTGTCAATAGCTGAACAGTACTAATAGCAACGATTAAAGGATAGGACGTACAGCTTGGCTAAGTTCAATTAGTAGAAGTAGGTTTTCATTTCCTGAGTCTTGATCGTCGATGATACTGATGTAACCCTAATTTTAACTGTGTATATGTTTGAAATGTAAATATAAACCAGCACATCCAGAAATGTCATCAAGCGTGAGTGAAATGTGCTAGACTGTGTATCCCTCCAACGCAAAACACAAAAAGCAAGGAAATAAGCAGCTAAGTCATTCGATATCCTGTGCTTCACTCAGGTCTGCATCTCAGCCTTATCTTCCTCCCTTCCATCGCGCAGAGCTCACCTATCTTTACCGCCCTATGCAACAGTCTTTTTTAATCACCCACAATTATTATTTGCCAATATACTTAATAGAAATTATAGAGCTGAAGTTTATAAATTAAAACTGTCACATAGTTCAACTATTCTCTGCATATTTCTGCTCATGAGTTGTGCTGGCTAGTGCAGCTAGACAGTGAGATCATGTAGCAGGGCTTTTTAAAGTGCTTCTCTGGATTTTTCTGCACTTTGAGGACTGAAGAGGTGTCCTCAGCATTGAGTGTGCTGCCCTCTGCTGCTGCGTCTCCTTCTCGTTGTAGCCTCTGTTCACGGTGAACATCCCTCACCCAGGCCAGGAACCTCCTTGCCAGACCAGGGCTGGTGGAGGTGAGGTCAAGCCAGGACCAGCGGGTGAGGATCAGCAAGGAGCAGGTATACCTATAGCATAGTGCAGGAAAGGGCCAAGGGCCAGAGCTTAAATACAGCTCCCGAGCTGAGGGGCAGCGGCAGGTTTCTCACAGCTCTGTTCCCAGCAGCCGATCCAAGGTTATCCAGCAGCACCATTATTAGAGCTAGCCTTGAGCACAGGCAGCTAAAGCCCAGGAGGGATGGGGGGAAAGGCTGCGGGGTGCCTCTGTACCCCCCTCAGGGCTCTGAAATAACCTATCTCTATGGAGAGAAAGCATCTATGTAAATAGAGTTTAATGGCTGTCTCTGCCTTCCCTGCTGATAAACGGTGTGAGAATGGGACCGGGACACATGGAATTGGTACAAGTGGGAAATTCTCCCAAAGAGCATTTGACTTTATCGGCCACCTTTGAAACCCATACAGTGAGACTTCTTGTTATCAGCAGAACACGTGTGGATCTAAGGATTGCAGATCTGATGGCAATTCTGATCTTAGCAACTAATGCTGTCAGGGAAGAGGGAGGAGCTGATGTCTTATGTGGGATACTGGAAACTAGAGGTGAAGGAAAAACTGAGCTGGAGAAAACTTCTGGGAATGCCTTAAGATTCTCAAGTCTTGTAATAGACTTATTGTAACTCTAAAACTTCTGCCTGGATTTCAGAAGAAAACCTCCCATCCAGTATTTGACACCTTTGCTGCTCCCTGAAATAGTAAATTTTCTCTTCTTGTCTTAAGCTTCACGAACTGCAATAAAGAGCCTACATATTTCACCTTTCTTTTGTCATCTGTTTTCTGTAGGAGTTGGGAAGCTGTGTTGTTTAACATAGGAAGAATGAATAATTGAGACGTTGCTTCCTTCCCTCATGGATGTGAAGGCCAACAGTAGCTAATCGATGAGGAGGAGACCTGCATTTGTTGATTTTTGTTAAGCAATGCAAGAAAGAAAGGAGAGAGAAGTGTTTTTCTCCTTTGTTTCCATTAGAAAAAGAATAGCAAATAGACTGCGATGTAACATTATTAATATTGCTCATGGAAGAGGCTATATTTCAACAAAGTAATTCCAGAGGATCAAAGAACATTGGCTAATTGAAGGTCAAGCAGTTCAAAAATGTGCCCTTGGGACTCTTTTCGTCCTTCAAGTTCATCAGGTGGGATGGTTACTTTTGGTTCTTCTCAATATTATTAAGGTGGTCCATTTTATTTCCTAAAAATGAGTTAAAGATGGTGAATTTCCCTTTTTAAAGAGGATATATTTTTCAGCAAGAAAACAGACAAAATATTAGAAAAGGACAGGTCTAGAACTGTTATTTGGGTATCTTTCAGTCTGTGAGGAGGACCCCTGCGGTGTTATATTCAGAGGCATTTATTCACTGTCTTTTTATTCTTTTCTCAAAGATCTAAATTTCAGTTGTCAAAACTTTCTCCTTTTAGATGTAGCAATGGAAAACTTTAAAGCCAAGGGAATAACCTTTGGCTTGAATTTAAATGCCTATCTCCAGGGACTATAAACTCAAATCAGACTTTCTACCCAACAGATTCTGCAGGTAATACAGTATAATTTAGAAATTCTTTTCAGAGTCAGCCTTGCCCAATCTCCTACTGCACACACCGAGTAAGGGGAAAGAAGAAACCTCAGTACTCCAGACAGAAAGTTACAGCTCTTTGTGTTGACGTTCCTTTGCATTAATCCTTCTTTTTCACCCTACATCAGCTTGCACATCTTTGGCAACTGGCTTCAATCTTTCTCGTACACCGAGTTACTCATAACTGTCTTGGTTTTGTGGTAAACACCTTAGCTACAACTTTTTGTGGTAAACACTTCAGCTACAGCTTCCCTTCCTTTGCTTTGGCTGGTGTGCTTTAGAATTCTTGAAGTGTTTTTCCATTTGAGAAGAGGAGGTCTCAGTGAAAACATAGACAAGTCATCCCAAATTGATGCTGCATGACTATTTTGTTGGCTGTGAATACTCTGAGGCGCTGTAACACTAGGGGTGTATGTGTGTATATATCTCTGTATGATATAGCTATATGTCTATAGTCCTGGTTATGGCCTGCACACGCACGCACACACATGATCTTCTCTGTGGGGGCCTTCTTAATTCATGAGGTGCAATTTTTCTCCCACACAAGATGTTTCTGGAATCGTGGCCATTCATAAGGATCATTAAACATTAAGGAATGCAAAGGACAATGTCCTCATACACATTTATTATCATTTTGGATTCAACAATTTTGTGCATACACTTTGTTCACCTCAGGAAAAGGATTTCTGTAGCATTGGCTGGTGTTAGATATCAGACAGAAGGTGGCCGTTAGGTGATGTGCTCCTGTTCCTCAGAAAGCTAATATTCTGGAAGAAGCTTTGCTCAGCCTTTCAGCTGCAGTGCCACAGCAGTCATGCAGTACTTCCAAGGACTGGAATACTGTGGGGAGCACATGTTAAAATGCTTATGGGAATGACATATAAATGTCACTTGCTGAAAGCAATTAATCAGTTCTTTTTACATATGCTGGAAAGGAGCAGGGTAAAACAGCAATTCAGCCCATCATGGACAACATAACCACGATGTACTATTCTAACAAACCAGAGAACTCATCCTATCGAAGTCTTCCCCCACGTCACAGTGTGCAGTATTTTTTTTATCCAGCATGCACATAAAAAGGAACAGAAACAAACCAAAAAATGCAAACCCTCAAGGTCAGTCAGTCCAAATAATGACAGGCAACACAAATGCACTTTTATACGTAAACAGAAAAGGAGTGAGCAAGATCTTTCTCATTATGCCAAATAGCAGTCTGGCTATGATTTAATACATTTGAAATTAAGTCTGTCTCTTCAGCTGTACATTTTTACTAGGTCTGCAGAACAGACTGGCAGACAGTGTGAGCAGATGCTTCTGGTTGGATCAGGCATAGGAGATGAAGGATAAGTTTTTTTGTGCGGGCTTTTCAGTCTGATATCATGCTTTGAATCTTTGTGCAGGACAAGAGCAACAGCGAGCTTTAGGTGTTTTCCAAATGAGATGTTGGACCAAATGAGTCTACTGGTGTGTTGTCGTAGGCAGTCTGTAAAGGCAGCTTCTGTTTAAAGATCTCTGTTTACTGCATAGGTAAAGAACAATCATGACTCCATGTGACTTTAATCTCTTTCTCCTTCTTTCCATCTTCTCATGGCCCCTTTAAAAATGTTTAGAGAATTCTTGTCATTTTTTCACCCAGTCAGTACAACACCTGGTCCTTTTTGGATTTACAGTATGTGAAATCAACACCTTATTTCATAAGTAACCCAAAGAAAAGAAGATTGTGGTTTCGGGTTTTTTCCTTCAGTAATAGAAGTAGTAGTAACCTATTTTTGCCTCCTGCTGCCTTATGTGTGTGGGTGTAGTTCTAGTGGTAAGATGTTCATCAATAGTCAAACTCATGAAGTCCCAGATCCCTATTCCTATCCCACAAGCAGGCCCTGACTCTAATGATCTTTTCCTGAAGAGTATGGAAAACATATGTTGCAGCCAGCCGTTATGAACCAGCATTTATTTTACTACAATATATACCAATAAACAAACGCCTCCAGAATGACATGAGATACAGTATAACCAAAAACATGTTTGGAATTATGGCTGAGTGTTGTTGACTGAAAATATTGGAGGTATGATTTATTATTGTTGATGCGTATAGCTCAATAGCTTAAATTTTTGCTTTAAAACAGAAAATAATCTACAATCTCTGAAAAGTGATTATGCTTACTTAAAAATAAAAATGAATTGCATTTGATGGAAAGGAGCAAAGAGTTAAAGAAAAAACAAAAGAAGAGTTTAAAAATGCCCTTCTTGATAGTTATCTATACTCATGATTTTTCTTTGTTCTTTTTTTTTATTCTTTTTTTTTTTTCTTTCTACTTAGAAGCTTTGTTATCTGGATCTTTAGTTCTTCCTGCTCTTTCATATCTTAGCTACTCTTTCAGCAAGAGTTTACAGCCTGAAAGCCAATTGCCTTTTTCTTCTTTAATTATGGAAGCTGAAGGCCACTTTGTCTGCCCTGAGTGCTTAATTGAAGGAGGACCATGCATGCTTTTTTGTTCCTGCCTAGCTTGCCAAGAGTATGGTGCACTGCATGGAAGGGACAACAGCTTCTTTGGTGATTTCTTTTTAACTGGCATCCTGGAACAAGGGGGGCAGGGGCAATAAGGAGATTATAGTACTCTGACCCTTATTTAGGAAGGATTGTGATGGCCTAGTCTAGATTAAGTATACGTGGAACGTTCTTCAATTTTCCTTTTATGTTGGCAAAAGATATGGAAAGTACTTCCCCCCTCCCCCCTCTTCCCCCCCAAAGGACGGCATTTAACATCTCCTGCATCTCTTTTTCTTTTCCTTACAAAAGGGGGAAAGGGTTTTTATTCACAGGGAAATCCCTTACTTTCTACCCTTTCATCACTAAGTAATATTTTTCTCATGAATGTATTTTGAAAGAAATGTATGTATGGTCACTGCTTGGCCTTTTATATGCCATCCCTATGAATGAGCCAGAATGTGACTTTGAACAATAATTATCTCTATTCGAGTTCTAGGCTTTATTTGCCCTTGTTTAATGTATTTGCCCAATTTGATACCTGAGTGAGTCATTGTTTTATAAAAGGTATGTCTTTAAATAAAATTATTAAATACAGTGATAGGATTTCTAAGCAGAGAAACATATTTGAATTGTTCTTACAGTATTTATGCTAAAATGACAATCAGACACTCCAGTTCTACCCTGAGATACTTGCTAAAATGGTAGTGGGATTGAGCTTGGCTCTGACTTTTCAGAACATGCAGATCTTATGAATGAGTCATGAAGGGTGAACTGTCATATATCAAAGCTTAATTATTGCATAAGTTTATCCTTCAACCGTTCTCCTCTGATCTTCTCATACCAAAAGTCAGATATTTCCTGTTGTAATGCATTTTATTTTCCCAGGAACAAATCCAATGATGCCAAAGGAAGCCGTAGTTGCACTTTAGTGGCAGAATACAAAAGGGAATGTGATAATTAAGTTATGTTATGAATATTGGTTATAAATTATGTTGTCTTATGTAAGCACTTGAAGCTTCTGTTGTCTTTTTCTTTCTACTGCATCATTTTTTCACAATATTGGAAGCTTGGCCGTGTGCAGAGATTTTCTTATCTAAGGATACCAGCTGTTTACTGGAGGTTGAAACTAGTTGTTCCTTTCTCAATCAATGTCTGTCACAGGGAGACAAAAATGTGTGTATGACTTACATGATTTGTTTTCATAATGACGAATGTAGTTTAGTTAGGAAATTGATTATAAAAATAGAAACCAGGCTTTGAAAAGCAATTTGAAGATATGGTGTAGATCTGTTATGATCATTTTAAGGCTAATGAGTATATTTCACTTACATAGTTAATCTTTTCAGTGTCTAGCAACAATGTTAATGTGGGAAGCCAATGTTGAGAGTAGGATGCACGCTTTGCTGATATGCACCCAAATTATATGCTAACTATTTAATGCATTATTTCCATGGAATGAGCACATAGAATGCAAATTTAATATAAAGCTGAGGCTTTAATCTTCTCCAGAATATACAAGTATCAGCATAGAAGTGCAGTAATCTCATTTAGGCTTTCTTCGAATAATGTTGAGAGGAGATTTTGAATCATTACGGGTTTAGTGGCATGAGCAGCAGTTTGAGAGTCAGGTTCTATCAGATTCAGACTACCCTTGAACCAGACTTCAAGTCCCAGCCTTGAAATATCACAAAGTCTAGGCCAAAAGAAATCTTCCTTGTATCAAGGGAATATTGTCTTAGTATGACCCAGACAGGGACTGGACTCTGTGTCATGCTATTCCTTCACTCCTTCCAGTGGTCAGTGTTGCCCCCTGTTACTCTGTATTAACTCTGACCAAAGTAAGGGGGCATCCTCTGTGTAGCTATGGAAGAACCCTCTACCTCCTGATATCAACAAACTACTTGGTGTATATTTTACAAATTCTGTGAACGTTGTCTAGGCAGACTAGTTATTTCATATTCCCTCTAGGCTTTGATTATGTTTTCAGTACCCTGCTGCCTTCTTTGACAGTCCTTCCACCAAATGAGGAAACAGAGCAGGTGTCATTTAAAAAAAAAAAGTATATGAGAAAAGTAAAATTATCTTGGTCTTAAATTATGTTAATTTGCCTTTTAGCATGCTAGAATTGTAAACTTTCAAGTTCTTTTGGTTCAGCATGGCCTTTATACAAGCTCATCTGTGGTTATTTTGTTCTCCTGACAAATGGAAGAGGGAGGCAAGAGAGACAGTGACAGCAGCCCTAAGGAGGTGGCAAGTAAATTTTAGCATGATGCTTGCTTTCTGTGATTTGGTTTAATCAAAATCAGTATGGAAATACCTATGTTTCCGCTTTGAGCTTTATTAGCTTGTGCGAAACTTTGCCATTTCATCTCTTTACTTCGCCTGACATATTTAATAAATGTGGCAGCAACTCAACGAAGAAGGCATAATAAATGAGTCTTTCCGTATTTTTAGCAGAAGAAAGTGTAGATTATTAAAAGATCCAATTTTCTTTAGAAAAAAACCAGACTACACCTTCTTGATTCTAAATCCTAACTATGTGTGAATAAATTGAAAGAAATACCACTTTACTTTAGCTGAGAAGACCAACAGAATGTCTATGGATTCTTTGCAGGTTAAGTCTCTCTCATTTTAAGAAGACCCCAAGACTTGGTCTGGTCTCTGCACTTCTCAGGTAATGGAATCTCAACTTTCAAGGCACGGTTTTGAGATACTTGGATACACACTGTGCAACTTGGACGTGTAAGACCTGAGATACCTTGGGGTTTTTTGGCTTTTTTTTTGGTTTGTTTTCAATTCTAGTAGTCCTGTTTTGCCAGGCTGAGTATAAGACTGCTTTGGGTGATGGGAGATGGGGGTGGCTGAAGGTAGAGTCAGAGATGATTGTTCATGTTTTCTTAAACACCAGTTCTTGCAATCCTTCTACATAATGATGCCTTCAAAACATGATGGAGAATTTAGCTAATCTTACTATGTTTAGCTTTGCATGCAAGTGGAGATCTGGTTATGTATAAAAGAACTTAAACAGAGTTGTCATACTAACATTTAAATCTTTTCTTTCCAGCACAGCACCACTGTGGGTGTGTTACATAAATTGCCACAATGGAGTGTATTTCAGAGCCGTCAGCTCAGAGGCCATCTGTCATTGAAAGTGGCACATTCACCCGCTCATCACTTCTGCAGCAGCGTGTGCGCTAGAAAGGGTACATCCTGATGAAGTTAACAACAGGAGCATCTTTTCATACAGCTGAGTTTGGAAAGACTTAGTAATCAAGTCACTCTTTCAGATGGGAGCAAATACCACAAATAGATCGCTCTTTCTATCCAAGAGAACACCAAGTGCTTTCCGCTTTGCTTCAGAAAAGAGCAAACTAGTTCCCTGAGGGATATTTTTCTACTCAGTAGACTCCAGCATCGCCTCTGTGGACACATCTCTACTGTGCCTGACCCTCAGGTAATCACAGAACTCTGAGAAAATTGTCCACAAGTCCTTGGATAGATCTAGGCAGGATTCAGCATGTTTATAATTATTAATACTTTTTTATGTCTCCCCATTTCCCTTCCACCTTTGTATTTCCTTGAACTCTGAGGAAGTGGAAGTAAGCCAGGGCATGCTGTTGACCACTTCTCCTAATATTATTTGTCTGGAGTGTTTTTTGGCTTGAGACTGTATTCACATTTCTGTCTTTGTCTGACTTTTCCTTGTCCCATGTTTAATGCAAACTGTGTGAGTTGTTGAAGGAGGAACTGGACAGTGTGGATGTGTGCTGACAATTTGCTCAAAGAATTCCAACTATGGGTCAGAGATTTTTCTTTCTAATCAGTGACAATGTACATAACCTTTCTGTCTACTCTAAATGTTCTTGTCTGTAAAATGAGGTTTTACTTGCCTGCCTCATGGGCATGTTGAAGCTTAATTAGTGTAGGTAATAAATGCTAAGTATTATTTTAAAAGATCTATTGCATTCTAAAATGATCAAGTTTGGATATTAATTCACAGCTTTATGGGGTAAGGTTCAGTATTGATTACCTTAGATTTTCACAAAGCCTCTCCTGAATTTAATAAGGGATTTAACAAAATAACTCCTGAAAACACTTATCATTCGTCTTAATAAAAAGGTTACTAGTTTTATGCAAGTACAAGTTGAGCTTTGCACATAATCAGAGTTTTCTTGAATGACACAGTCTTTGAAATGCAAATGTTGTACAGGTCTTCCCCTTCTGAAGAATATTTGCTTGTTATTGTATTAAAATATGTAAAATGTTTTTCTTCAGATATTTTCTTAAATTATTTTCTTCAGGCTCCAGTATAAAGGAAGAACATAATTTAAAATCACACTTATTTGGCATTCTTTCAACATTTCATAAGTAAAACCAAATTACACAGTGAAAATGGATTCCATTTTTCTAGGGTGGGAGGACAAAGAGTAAAATGTTGGGGTTTTGGAGTGCCTGGCTTTGTGCCACATCATGTTTAATCAGATTGGTATCAGTCATGAAAGACTGTACGTCCGAGATCCCTTTCTCAGCATTCCTTGGAAGATGAGCATTGCAGTTCTTTGTTTTCTCTTCTTGTTTCAGACCCGCTGCAAAGAGATCACGTTTTTTTAGAATCAGAGGTATTACTGGAAAATTCCATAAATAGAATTAAAAGATGCAGCATAGAAACAAGGAACAATATGTGTTCTGCAAAGTTTAGAGGACTCTAGGATGAGCTTTCTTCACACCAGAAACTAGAGATACTTTATCTATGTCTGTTGTAATTCTAGCCATGTCTTTGTGTGTGTGTGTGTGTGTGTTGAATGTGATTTTCCTTTTTCTCTAAATACTGTTTTTCTTGTACTTCTTCTTGAGGCCACTTCTTGCTATTACAGTATGTGATTAAAATTAACCTTACTTTAGTCAGGGATTCCAAGCAAGTTCCTCCCGTGGATTACTCTAATCTACAGGTTGCCTAAAGGATCGATGGGCCGAGGCCAACTGTATG
>NW_009191591.1:15401-80897 GCF_000690835.1 Fulmarus glacialis | reverse complement strand
GCGGCGGCAGCCGTGCCCCAGGCAGCCCTGCCAACCCGCCCCCCAAACAGCCGAAGGGAAACTGGGGGCCACGCATTTGGCAGGTCAGAGGGTTGTCCCTCGTGGGCCGAAGGGCAAAGCTGAACAGGCATGGTGTTGAGGAGGGCCGAAAAAACTACTTGCTGTGATAGCTGACAGGTATGCGCCTTATCACACTACCTACCCTGCCAAATGAGTCTTGGTTTTAGAAAATACACATCATGATTTTAACCCTTATTACTAAAAAGAAGATTCTTTAAATAAATCCACAAAGAAGAAGAAGATGTGCCTGAATAGTCCGCAAACATCAAATTAAGCACCCCTTCCCATATACTCCCCTTTCAGTTTGTACAGCTGCTGAAAACAATGAGACTGTGCAATTTTTCAAATACATTAGCAGCTGAAATTATTAGTTCGATAACTACGACAGTCAAATACTGTGCAGCCAGTACTGGTTTTCCTTTCCCACTAGTGTTACGTCTGAGAATACCCTGTAATTTGCTATCTGACAAATTTGCTATCTACACGCCATCCCTGTTCCCTGGCAGACAAAGCTGCCGCATACTGCAAGACCAGGCAGGACAAGGGATTCAGCCTGTTGTAATTCAGCAATCAACTTGCAAGAAGGAAGGGGCTAAGATTACTAAAACTTCATTGCTCTTCGTATCCCCCATGTACAAAATAGGAAGCACTCGAGGATGGTTCTAAGTTCTCAAGAACTCATTGGTAAATCAAAAGCTTGGGGCTTTGATTTGCATGAATGCACTATGCTAAAGCCTTGCTGCTCTCATATGAATGAGGGGAGGGTGGAGGAATGGAGAAGAAACCACCAGCTTTCTCAGAACAGCTGACTTACAGGAGAGTTTAGGAACGGTGCTCTGAAGTACTATGGACTGTAAACGGAGTTAGTGTCCTATGCAGGCAACATCTCACTTGACCATCATTTCTCCTCCCAACCTAGACCTGAAGGTGCTAATGCCTCTACTTGTGAAAGGAGCTGTAACTTGAAGACCAAGACAATTACAGTAAGTAACATTTTTACCAATGTCTTCAATGGAATCAAGATTTGGCATTTAGCTGTAATGATTCCACTTACATGTTTCAATGCAAGTTAAAAAAACAACTAGCTGTATCATATTAATGAATTTATTCGCAGTCACATTTTCAGGGAAAAAAGAACAAGCTTTGTACCACATCTTTAGTTTAGATTTTGAACTCAAATTTGCACTCTGTTTCTTACCGGATAATTTTAAAGGGTATGCGCTATAAGAACATAAAGGAAGACCCTAAATATATTTTCTTAACATTCTCTCAGAAAATTCTATGGCTTCTGATTTCTGATACATATGTGCAACTAATAACGATAATTAGTTTATTTTCCAAAGAGAATTATTATGTTAATGTTTAAATTAGTTTATAATGCATAATCTAATGAATACATATAAAAGCTACACTAGAGAGCTTTTTATTATTGTAATAATTTTAATAGCTCATATTTGATTGCTGGAGGAGACCCAAAAAAATAGTTACACAAACAGGTATACATACCTCAAAAAAGCTCTCCACATACTGCAGTATGTACACTCCACAATCACTGAAGTTGTTCTGTTGTGGCACTTTTGGGTTGGAACCTTTCATGACATCTTTGGAAAAGCTTCTTTTGTTGCCTTTCCTGACTTCCCATTCCACCTCTAAATATCTATGATAAAAGACCATGCAAATTGAAACTTTTTTTTGCCTGCAGAATTTTGCCAAAAAAACCCCCAAGCCCCCACAAACCAACAAAACCCAAAAAACAGATATGAAACTTACTCCCGTAGGGTTTTCACAACATTTGACCGGGAAGGGCCTCTCAGTGAGTCCATAAGCAAAATGCAGGGTCTAAGAGAAAACACAATTTTTAAGTACAGAATATTTTACAGCAGTTTGGAAAACACAACGTTACACAGCTAGCCAGCTATGAAGTAATTTGTGGGATGACCTTGAACAAAACTAGATCAATACCATAAAGTTTTGCCAGAGCTGCTGTGATGCCCTAACTGGGATAGCTAAATGCAAACTTATCTTTAGATTTAACCATACACTAAGTACAGAGAACTTCGCAATGCACTTAGAAAATATAGTACTGTCAGACTGAAAGCATTTGGTACAGGCAAAATCTAGTTGCCTAAAACGCCCCCTTTTAGACGCACAAGGTATCTGGGACACTGGCAAGAGACTATCAAGTAAGGCATAGAACCCATAAACATCCTTCTGAAGTAGCAGCTGGAGGACAGATGGGACAGCCCACAGTACCTAAGGCGACACTATAGGTATGCGTATTTTAGAAGTGATCCCAGCTAACGAATCTGAAATCTACCTGATAGTTACCCACAAAACACACCCATACTCTATTTGATACACTTTAGAAAAATAACGTATCCATAAACAAACATTTTCTAGAGAACCAAGTCTCCTTGAACACTCTCTTGCACACTACAGATGCTTACATCCCATCGCTTGATCTAGAGGATACTACCTTTGCAGCAGGTATAAACATAACAATCATATCAGCTGCCTTATATGCAACAGCTGGATTTATACATCAAAGCTAACTCATACCAGAGTTCAGAATCTCAACATTAGATGCAAGATGTATTTTGAGGGATAAATAGGATGCAAATTACTTTTCACAAAGCTCTGCTTTCTCTTTTCTAATGATAACACACATGCATTCAGACAAGGCGTCCTTTATAGAAACTGCAAACAGTAAACTCAGACAAAATATCTGCATGCATTTATGTATAGGTTTGTTTACATTTATAAATTATTTTACATGTATGCAATTTTTTAGGCATAAGCATATAATCAATTGAATGATGTTTGCTTCTACTTGTACTTGTTTTAATTTCTGATAAAAGAAGATTATTATTTATATAAGCAATGTTCTTTAAAAATGCACAATCCAGTACTTGGGGGCGGGGAGGCGGGGGGGGAAGGGGAGGAAAGAAGTGCAAGTCTTTTCAAGGGAATTTTCTTTTTCGTATAGAAGTAATTTAAAAATATGCTAATAGTAAAGTATTTAAGTGCCCTTAATGACTTTTGATACTTAAATGTCAAAGATCTTATGACACTTCATGTTTGGATTAAAATGACGTCTGGTGGAAAGTATTAGGTACAGATAATCCATCATCAGAATGGGACAAATTTAGCCGAGCTATAATCAGAAGCTCATAAATATGCTTAAAACTCACAACACAGATGGATTTTTACCCCTTCATGAAAATGTATTGATGGATTTTTACCCCTTCATGAAAACGTATTAAGAACAATTCATACACATTCCATATCATATATAAATATATAATTTTATCCTGCACCATAAGAACGTGTTGTGAAAGCCTTTACCTTTCTAGTAACCATTATATTCACAAAGAAGGAAATATAAAAATGGACAAATAAATTGCAAAAAAATACAAATGAAATTGTGACGGCAGCAATACTAGTAACAGTATTTCCAGATTTGGAATCATGCATTTCTGTCACACCAAAATGCAAGCAACTGCAGTCAATGATTATTAATAAATAATTTCTGGGTTTCAAACATCAAAAAATACATTTTAAGAGTTTTAAAATCCAAAACAGGTAAAAAAGTAAACAAAAAAAAAAGTAACCGAACTTAGTATTGTGGAACATTCTTATTAGAGAAAAAAGAATAATACTAAGAACAGAAAGAGACAATAAAGAGAAATAGCTAGAACACATTTAGATAAGAAATGGGGGCAGTTAAAAATTATTCCCATTTTCCTGTACTAATTTGAGTGGTGGAAGTTAATTATTTCCATTTAAAGACATTATTCTTTTTTTTTTTTTAATATAGAAGGATACATTTAAACATGCTTCTGCACCTTCTTTTTGTAGGAATCTAAGTGCAAGATATCAAAGAACAGCATTATTTGAAGAAACAATCTTCAATTGCCTGAAGCAGCACACAGGCTTAACAGAAACCCAAAAAGCTATTATTTCACTTGTAGTTTCACTCATTAAATTTTCTGCTCACTGAAGATGATGATACTACAAAGTGTAAAATTCTCTCTCAAACACTAATAATATGCCGATTAAATTGTTTGAAGACTGATGTATGACCATTTCCCATAATTACCGTCTTTTAAATTTCATAAACTTTTATGAAATTTCCATTTTAACTGTTTTAATACTTACTGTTTGCAGATAGTAGGCTTCAGGTGCCATTGTCCCATTTCTGAATTACAGTTATCATCTAAAAGGCCACCATCATCACTACTGTCTTCCTACAGAAGCAACATGTTTACAGGTGCTTAAAAGCTAATATTGTTTTTCAAACAGATGCAAAAGAAATTATTGCTATACTTACCATTTTTAGTCAAGACCAATAACATAAGTTTAATAAAGAAGTGGTAGCTTTAATCTGAAACCATTCATTGTTTGTAAAGTTTGCATTACCAACTTTTAGTCACATGATTTCTCAAATCCATGCTGGAACGACATGGAGTGAACGGTGCCATTTATTTAACAACCGCTGAAACTACAAAAAAGCTGCAACTGACATTTTCAAAGCATTGCTGGCTTAAAAGAGGTGCATCTCTACTATCTGGTTATAATCTAAATTACCAATAGTTCCCCTTGCTAATGATTACCAGAAACTTGCTTGGTGGTTTCATGTATGTTATCTTCTAGATGAAAGAAGACAAAATCTGCAATGAACTCAGCATTGCTCCAGCATGCACCAACTTGGTTCTTAGGGCAAGGGAAATTAAACTGCCATGATATTATATATCACGGGTTGCAAAACCAGTCATGCCACAAGCCTGGGAATATCCTTTGACCTTTTGATTTCAATATTGATTGCTATGAAGGATATGGAAGTTTTATGAACAAAATCACTAAGTTCTTGTATCTAAAAGTAACCCAATGATCCATGATTTCTTACCCTTCTACTGAGTTCACTATTATTACCACAGACCATTGCGTTATAGGGAAAAAGATGCCTTCCAAAAATGGGAACCCCCGTATCAGCATGATTTGTGAAATTTTTGGTGAGAATTATGTACACTTCACTTACATGCAGAATCCTAAATCCTCATGCTATGCCATGAAGATGCTGTCGTTTTAGAAACTACTGCCTAGTTCCTAATACGCTTGTTTCTGTTGCAGCCTCAACTCCATTTTTGGCAAATGTGAAGGTGCACTCAGCCTGTCATGGTCTATAATTTCTACTTGCTTTGTGCATTCTAGAAGATATCAGTGACAGCTTCAGTCCGAGTTAAGTTCTAAGCTACACTGCAACTAGGGAACTTGGCATCTTTTCCTCCTCTCAAGGAACACAGCTGGCCATGTGCTTTCTTCCCTGCCTTCATGCCACGTACTTCAGATTGGAAACACTCTACTACTTTTCAGGGAACTCTAACTGCTACAAAACAGAAAAAAAGGCACTTCCATCAGGCGAGAAGCACAGAATGTTTGGGCAAGTGGCATGACAGGAGAGGTGGGTTGAGGCTGTATGAAAAGCATAGTTAGGTTTCAACATAAACTGGAGCTTTTATATGTGTGTACACATATACATACTATTTGGAAGCCATTACAAATAGCTACAGACTTTGGAAAATAATTGTTTGTTCTGGAATCAAAGGTGAAAAATAGGTAATTCCTAGACTGTGTATCTGATAGCCTCAGATTCTTTATTTCAGACAACTTGGAGTCATACACCTGGAACATGAACAGGAAGGCCAATTAGGAAGAGTAAATGTGTAACTCCTAGCTTGCTCACATTAAACTTACACTGTAGAAGCAACAAGGCTATGAAATAATGCCCTCATACCCAGTAGTGAGTCAGTAAAGGACATTTTAATGGCCAGTCTTTCAACAGCTCTAAAATCTAAATGTCTTCCAATTAGAACAAGGACACTACTTGTCCATAAATCCATGTTGTTTAAATTTGATTAGGAGAAGCACCGATGAAACAAAACAGCAGAATAGCACCTACTTATAAACGTGTCTGTTTATGTCCAGGAAATGCAGCTGAAAGAAGAGTAACTTGTTCTTGGGTCTGGCAGATAAACATGGGGGTGGGGCAGATGGAAGATAGAAATGTGTTGACTTTCAGAGTTTCCACTAAAATCAGTGTGTAATATTGTTGCTATGCAAGAGACTCACAAAATTAAATGCAGGATCAGTACAGCAGTTTCCTATTAAACAGTTTAATGAATGAATGTACCTTCCTCTCCTGTCAGCTAATTTGCAAATTTTTGTAGGTAACCAGTGCTTTGGAATTGACACTTGTAAAGATAACTAGTTTTAGACAATGCATATTTACAATGTGTATACAGCTTTTAAGCAGCCCATTCAAAATACAACACAACAGTTCACATTTCCCAAATAAAATTGCTAAATTCTTTACCTGGTTATCTTGGTCTTCAGAAAAATCTATAAGCTCATCTTCATTTAGTTTACTGCCATCAGCTGAGTCTTCACTATAGTTTAGCCTGATTTTGTGCAATCCATCTGTATCAATCACAGATTTTTAAACATCAAATACTATGTCATCATTGAAGACCAAACTAGCTTTAAATACCTTAGATTTGCTCAAGATTGCTCACAATAACTGTGATACAGCTGACGTATTTTATTCATGCATATGAACAAAAGCAAAAAGTTTCTTCTAAGTAACACAGCAGAAACTGTTCCTTATTCTTTGAAAAAAATTCTAAAGACCTAGACTAAAACCCACCATGAAATTACCCTGTAGTTCCATGAAGCCTTTATAAGAGTATACATTGGTACTGCTACCAAAAGGGGCAGTCTCATTTGGTCCCTAATATAACTGCTTATCCCCATCCCTAGCTGGTACCTTCCATGACACCAAATACATCCACAAACAGTGGACCAGACTGAGAAAGTCAGTCACAAGCTTATTATTTTTTTAACTTGAATCAGTTCCTTGATCAGATTTTCTGTGCAATTATATGAAGACTTGTGCTGGTAAAAGGGAAAAAGCAGCTTGGGAACACACTGGTAGGGAGGGTAGAATGCAGGATCAGCTCTCCTGGGAGCAGCAGCTTAGAACTTCACTGTTTGCTACATAAAAAGAGTATGTGTAAATTCACGCCCTACCCCCTCTACATATTTAGTCACTTGGGAAACAGCATCAGAAGAAATAAAGAATAATGAATGTTATGGTATACCTGTGAAAGAAGCAGATACAGACAGCTACAGGCTCACTAGTCTTACTATATTACCATGCAAGACTTCAGAACAGATTTTGAGGGGAAAAATAATAAACTATGTGGAAATATGTGAAAAATTAATAACTCATGCCAGCAAAACTTGAAATCTTCATAAGAAAACTTTTCCTAGAACAGGGCTATATAATATATCTAAACAATCACATAAATAAATGTGTTGGTTATGGTGTCACTGGAGGACATATTACTTATTAAAGAAAACCAGGATTTCTCTAAGAACAGTAAATAGGGCAATGAACTAGCTAATGGAAAAAATGGAGAAGACCTGCATTTGAGAATACTTCAACAGAGAAGTTGAAGTAACACTTTGGAAAGAGGTTACCAGTGGAGTTCCACAGGGACAAAATTGGAAATTAGTCTTACTCAGTATCTTTGAAAAGACCTTAGCACAAGAAGTAGGCCATATGCTTATTGCTGACAGATTCCTAAAAAATAAAAATTGATATCAAGAAGAATCACATCTTATACAAGAATTGACCAATAAAAGGGATTAGTTAAGTAATTAAAAATATATATATTTTGGATGATTTCTTCAAAGTTACTTAGGTATCAATTCCTACTGATTTACAAGTCCAACACCAGGATTTAGTCTGAGATCAAGACATCTAAGTTTAGGCTCCCATGTATAGTAGGCATCTAGGGTCTCACAATATTAAGCAGAGACCATAATCAGAGCAGAGAGCTACTCAACTGAACAGCTACTCTATGTCTGCTTTAGGGTAAGAAGAGGAGGTCTCTTGGTTTCATTGACTATACTATCAAAGGCACCTGCTGTCTTTTGAGATATCCTAGGATATCAAGGACATACGTATGGATTTGACAGAGTCAAGACTCAAGACCCACACGCTTCTGGAGCAACAGCTGAAGGCTGGGCAGAAAACCCAATGGCCTACATCCCCATCTTCCATCTGGTTGAAATGGAAGTTTAGATACATAGCGCATTCAAATTTAGCTGCCTAAATATACGCTTAGTGTCAATCTCAAACTGAATCTCACCCCTAAACCAGGACTGTGACCTGTAAGAATGTCTGCATTAATGAAAGGGTGCATCATCTGCAATAGCTGAGCAAGAGAGTCTGAGTGTTTTAGTAGCAACAGAATGACCATCAGCCACCAATACAATGCAGCCATAAAAAAACCAAAAGAAATGTAATCGTAGCAAAAATATATGTCATAAAGTACGTTCCAACTAATTACAGACAAGTAACAGCAGCAGCATCCAAGACATATGAGACCATAACATACACCAGCAATATCATAAACAGTAACAATCACACATAAAATGAAAAATCAATTCAAACGAGCAGATCTGCACACACCCCCAATCCCCCCTGCCAAGACCTTCTAGAAGTGACAATGTTATCATAAATGAATAAATTTAGATTAGAAAGTAGGAGAGTGTTTATACCCACAAAGATATTAAAGTTGTAATGGCCTGCAGTATACGATTAGACCATATGATTGATAATCTTTTCAGATCTTGTACTATAAACTATGCAATTACTTACTGTGTAAATTAAGTCAGTAGGAATACTATCGGTGACTAAGTAAAAGTTTTTGCATGACCAGATGTTTTGTACTCTATGCCTCAAGCGGATCCAAACCTTGCAGTGAGCAGAGAAAACAATCTTTTCCTAAGTCCTTCATCTGCCTTTAAAAGTATGTCAGCTCCTTTGTTCGCTTTGGTACAAACACTGTTCCAGATCACTGAAATCAGCATCCACAGCAGTGATGCATGGAGAATGTAACATGGAGGTCATGTGAGAGAATTTTTTTTAATTACTACTTTCTTCTCAGTCTTTTTACATCCCTTCTATCAAGACATTAAAGAATTTAATGGTGTTGAAGCAAAACCTCAAATGCTAGAAAACACTGGAATTAAGGTTGCTTTCACAATCTTAATTCAGCTCCCCCATGCACATACATTATGAAGATCCATGGTCAACTGCTATTCTTTCCTTAACAATTACAGTCTTAAGTGATGCAAAGTAATATGTACAAAATGATTTTGTGTGGAAAAAAGGTCACACAACTGAAAAATTCATCTGATTTGGGAAAACAGTGTTCTATCTCCAACCTTATGCCATGAGAGTTATGTCAACAGCCACAAAAACATTTTATATGCAATGGCTATAAATTACTTGTATCACAAGCACTCAAACTTCAGCCACATACTAAACTTTCAAAGCATGAAGTTTACACAATTGCAAAAGTAGTAACAGATGTGAAATCTCCAAATTTTTCATTTAAATATGCATATTTTTACAATTACATACCCATAGATTGGCTAGCAGTTGTGAATTCACCCTGTATACCATTTTCATCCGAAGTCCTATGGTCAAGTTTATGGCATGCTGATTCCACAGTGTTAGGTTCTTCCACATCACTGTCTACTTGATTTAGTTTTTTGAAAACACTTTTTCCCCTGCAAGGACTTCTTCTACAACATGAAGACTCACTGTCCTCTGTTTCAGTGTTTGGGTCAATTAAAGCTGTATTATACTTTTTGGTCAACGTCTTCTTTGCTGTGGACTTCGAAGGCGAGTTTTGTGCATCTAACTCATTTGGCAAAGGAGATGGTGTGTTGCTCTCTCCATCTGAAGAGGAAGATTTTATCTGTGCTGTAGCGTTTTCATGATAGTGGGGATTTGGTTCATATTTAGGTTTTTCTAAACCAGGAAAACAGATGACAGCCAAAAACCAGTGGGCACTGCAAAGGAAAAAAATACATTAAAAACTAGCAATTGCATTAATGCTCACAGTTAAACCTTAAGTTGGTAAAAATCAAACAAAAGATTGAGTGCGCGTGCACACACACAAAAAAACCCAAACCCTATCCCCCATAGCTATCAAAGATAGATTGTAATAGCTGTTCGCTTTTCTGAGCAGGTTTTACTAAAGCCTTCACAGTCTTCTCTAAAGGTAAGATTACTCCATGCAAGTAGTCACCAAACAAATTCATTAATATGATGCAGTTAGTTGAAAACAGGTGCCGCCTAAATATTTATTTCAATTTGCTCATACTTTATACATTCTTTTCCTTCTTTGAATTAAAGCTTATTTCTTTTTTAACATTTTCTTTATCACTGCATGCATTAGAGATTGTAGAGTTCGTGTTTTATGGCTCTATAAAGTTTTCTAGTAGTTCAGCACTAACAACACAAGTAGTCAGATCTAACAGAATAGCTGAATTGCTCATATTCTTCCGCCTATGAGATCTTCCAATTGTATATGACACTTCACATTTTTAAAGAAATCTTGTCAACAGTGAATTAAAAAAGGGGAGAAAAGTGTGTTTGTAATGCCATCGACAAGACTGTTTTCCTCCTCACCTGTCACAGAACTGACATTCTAACCCTTTCAGGATCAAAAATAGTTATATCCCCCAACACAGAACAACATTTGCCCCAGTTTCCTCCTTCTCTCCCTCTGTCTCTTCAGACTTCACTGACTTGCCATTCAATTGGAAATGGAGCAGCAGCAAATTCAGGGATTGAGGCATTGCAAGCAGATATCAACTGACCTGATTTAGAAATTTTCTGAAGGTTCTCTGATTCCCTACAGCAAATAACAAAACAGAACCTAGCTATGTATTATGCAGAACCTAGCTATGTGAAGTAAAATTTCAATGTTTTAGAAAAAAGAAAAAGCAGTAGCTAAAAATGCATGTCTAACTGACATATTAAAAAATTAATTAGATGATTATGAAGCCTAAACTCCATCGAAACTCAACAGCAGTTAAAGTAAGTGGCCTTTGAAAGCAGCACGTGAAGTATGGAGGCATTTTGTCTTGAATGATTCACCATGCCTAGTAAATGTATATATTAGGTATTGCCAAACCCTGGAAATTGTGTGTGCTCTATTAATACAGGATTTATATACCAATTATGTAAATAGACTAGCAAATTAACCTGGATCTAAAAAGAAAATAGGTTGTAACTTTTAAAAGAACAACCTATTTCTATTGGAGACTTGAACAAAAAGGACTGTATTGCCAAAGGACACTGATGTGGTCATGGTTAAATCAGCCATATTGTTCTGAAGTTAATTCTCCCCTAGATTCATCCTGACCACTTCCAGCTACTGCAGTTTGACAACTTGTTAGCTGATGAGCCCACATGCCCTAAACTAGTGGTTATGCGAGAATCTGGAAAGACTTTCTGGAAGTAGATACTGAAGTCCAGCAACAAAGTAATCATTTTTAGAATGTACTCTTAAACCAGATGCCAGAATAAATAGTTGTGTCCTAAAAGGAAAAAAAAAAGCATCATTCTAGGCAGCACAGGAGAAGTGTTATCAGGGGCAACCACTAGCAGCATTCCTGTAACGCAAGAAAAGCTCTCAAGTTCTCTCAAGTCCTAGAATAACTTGTTTCACATACTACTTAATTCAAGATACAAAGAAGCAAAAGAAACTCTGAGATTGGTTCTCAACCAGACTAATTTTGACACAATTACAGTTTGAGACCTTCTATAAATAGTAGTGAATGCAGATCTTTCACTGGAACCAAACAAACTCTTCCATAGCTTTGATCCGCTGTTGTATGGCAGAGAAAGTTCTGTTGACAAGGACTAATTACCAGCATCAAACCACATGGCAAATTCCTGAAAAATACCTGCAGTACTGCAATGCGTCAAGTTGCAAGCATTGGGAGAGTCTAGACAACTCAAGACTGTATGTGAATTCTATGATCATAATCTATGAAGACAAGGAATACACTGATGGAATAGAAGTGGGTGATGAAAGCCTTACTACGCTATATTAGGTTGCACATACAGATGCCCAGGCAAAGGCATGTTGAAAAAATATTGAAAAGCAGGTCCTCCAAAAACCACACAGAATGGCATGTACTTTGCTCTCTATACACCACAGGCATTAACTGGCTCTCCCTCCTCACCACTGATTCTCTGTGCTCCTAGCATTTTCACTAATCCCTTGAAGTTATGAGACAATGCCCCAATTACAAAAAAACCCCGACAGCTAAATGCCAAGTAGTTGGAAGTTATATTCTACTGAACATACAGCATGTAAACATCTCCATTCTTGTCAACACGAAGTGTGGCAGTCCTCATTTTGCAAGTGAGGAACAGGAGCATGGGGAAATTTGGGGAAATTACATAACATAACAGAAGTCACACAAGCTGTGTGAAAAAGCTGCAACTTAGTACAGATGTTAGGTCCCAGCCCACAGCCTTCATCATGAGACTTGCATATCTGAAAGACTCACTGCAGATTAAGAAGCCAACTAATATACAAATCAGCACCACAAATATATAAAAATGTTGTATTTGGCACAAAAGCAAGGTTTCACAGTTCTATTAACAGACAAAGTCCCAGGGACTATATATTTCATAACACCTTATATACACAGCTACAGAATGCTACCTGAGGCTGCAACTTACACAAACAGATCTATACTGTACTTGCTAACCAGATCAGAAATCCTTCAGGTTAGTATTTTGCTGTTAAGAAACAAAAATCAGCACTGATACTTATTGCCTCTTTCGTCAGCAGTATGTTTAGTTCCAAAAATAAAACTTTCTGGTTCTACATCAGAGAACCTAAGAAGCACTTGAAGTTGTACTGTAATGAAGTTAATGAAAATAAAACAGGATTTACATGTCAATTCAACATAAAGACAAGAGCTACATATCAAAGTAAGAGAGATACTTGCAATAAAGTAACCAGCAAAACCTCAAAAACATTTTTTGACTGAAAAAAGTAAGTTAAGACGACTCCAGTTCTCTGCTCTTGACCCATTTTGAAACACAAGAATATATGGAACAGAGCAGTCAAATGTACAGTAACCTGGTAAAGCCTGCTATTCTTCTGTGTCATGGCAATATAAGGAAGGAGGAGACACTTAGCAAGTGACAGATCTTCTACTAGGATAGAGGCCTAGAAGCCTTCGTACTTGCCGTTTTTGTGTTCTTCCCCAGGTAGCTCCCCAATCTGCTCTCTGTCCTGCGATACCAATTACTCATCATAATGGGCATATTTAATTGTCGAGTCACTGATTCTTTCCTAAATACGTTAGCATCTCCCCAAGAAAGTTCAGCTTTTTGTTCCTCAAAAGAGAGTGTTGGGTTTTGGGGAATGGGGGAAGTGACATGTTTGAGGGGAGACAGAATAGCAAGGTGCATCCAAGAAAAATACTAGCAGCTAATAACAATAAATTGAAAAAAAAAGAAATATGGAAGATCTAACTTAGGCTTTCTTTGCCAGAAGGCACATCAAAAACAACAATAAAAACCAAACCCACTCCCCCCTACCCCCGCCCTGGTCAAACCACCACTTTCTCATCTCCCTGGATGCTTGGGTTTTTTTTCTGCTCTGCAATGTTCTTACTGTACATATCAGGAAATCACTTTTGCAAACTAATGTCCTACTATCACCACTTACCAAGTTTCAGTTCACAGTGAAGGACAGTTCCAAAAAGCGTGAACAGAATAATTTCCAGATGAAAGATGCACACCAAGAGTACACTTTTCATGCTCTAATCACTACTGGATGAGTCCATGAGACCAAGCCAGTCCAAAGCAAAATCCCCAATCCACACACAGTGTGAACATCATGCCTTCAGTACAAACTCTTTTGTTCTGCAAATTCACTCCTACTGAGCTGCACTACTTGCCAAGGTGGACGTTGCTTTATTTGCTTAACAGTAAATGAACAAGACAGTGAAAACTACTATGTGCTAAGTTACTAGCAATATAATTAATTGTTGTAAAACCATGGAACTATTTCTTTTCATTTTCAGGTGACTTCTATGTCACACTGTCTGGTATTGGCAGCATAATCAGTCTAATTTCTCCTATGCATAACCAACGTGGATGTGTGAATGACAGAAGAGAGGATGGTGGGAAGCAAACTATATAACAAGCTCTAAGGCAACTAAAATTTAAGTGACACACTTCAACGTTCTGGTACTTAAAGCTTCAGAGGAGAGGGATGGCAAGGATGAAGTCTGCAGTGGAGAGGAGGAATATCTTATCTTACACCTGAGTCATTTTCATTACCTAAGGACTGGCTGTCTTCCCATGGCTGTACAGATGTCACAGCATCTCAAAATCTAAGTTCAGTGCTTGAGAACAGCTTTCTCAGGCATTTACTTATGACTCCATAACAAAGACAGATCTATGGTCAGTTACCTCATAACTGCCTCCCTACAGCTAGCCTCAGAATTCAGCTGGGGAGGAACCGGGAAAAGAGAAGATTCAGAAATTCTCCTCCACTGCACAATGGCACGGTACGTAGATAAACTTCTTTGAAGAGCTTTTAATTAAAAAACCAAACTATTCTTTGAATTTTCAAAAGATCAGTTAGGTACGCCTATGATAAGTCAATTACAATTCTCCTGTCTCTCTGCCCTTACTTTATTTATGTTCTTATTGTATATTTTTAAAATGCAGTAGTTTAACTTTCCTAAATATTTTGGCTTAAAGACTGCTTAGATTCTTTTTGTGAAATGTAGAAATGTGTTTGTGACAACTTGCTCTGATCTTAAGGAAAGGAAGCATCATTAAAAGTCCTTAACAACCATTAGAATGCTAACAGTCTGCTTCCTGACCCAAGAAAAATATCAGGACAAAAGGATATAAAGAAAAAGAATAAAGGTCCCAGTACAGGGCGATAGAGATTTTCAATTGCATTTTCTTCCAATATAGGTTTATTGTAACTAAAGGATGATACCATCTATACCAAAGAGATCTCATTAAAAGAAAAAGTATGTACTAAAAAAGGTAAATCCAAAAGTTATCAAAGACACTTAGAAGAAAGAAGCTTAGAAGAAAGAAGTCCAGAGAACCAGGTAAAACCTAGAAAAAGTACTCAGAAAAGTTCATTTTTGCTCAGTCTTTATATTGTTGGATACTTCTTATACTACAACAGCGCACTTAAAGGTCTTATATTACTATTTTGTTTTTATCACTTGGAAAAAGATGTTTATTCTCCTAATTTTTAACTTCAATTCACACTATAATGTAACTTTCAATTTTAGAATTATGAAGCTTAAGCCTATGCAATAAAAAGGTACGTGTACTTACGCTTCATTAAGGGGAACAAAAATGAAATCTTTCTCAAAAATGTCAACATGCCGTGTCCATGTTTTTACTCGCCCATGTCGTTTTTGCTGTATTCTGCAAGAAGAAACCAACACGTGATTTGTAGGGTGGCTTATTGTAATTGAAAGACTACTTTTCCAGATATTTTCACCTTAATAGCTTAAGATTTTCAAGGCATATTCTATGTTTATTATAGGTCCAGATGCTTCCTAGAGTTGTGTTGGTATCATAATATTGTCTGTAAGGATTTTATCTCTGTAAAGCATCTGTTTTATAGTCTTCACTGTACTTAGCTCTTAGTAAAACTGACTTATCAACAGACTTACGAAAGGTTTGAAGTTTCATGAATATTTCTTCTTTCTCTTTGATTAAGGCGTTTATAGAAGAATGAACTGAACACATGTATTCTATCAGCATCTTCTTTTTTCAGTTTTTCAAGTACCAAATACCTAAAATCAGTTAAAAAAAATTATGAAAAATTCATGGAGGTCTTAACTCACAGTATTCATCACCAGAGTAAAAAGGACTACCAACAGTGCTATCTCCCCAACAAATTGTTGCAGCCTTTTACAAAATAGCTGTAAGAATATTAGAGCTAACTAACCACAGGAACTCATTAATGCAATATCTGTGTCAATATTTCAAAGTACTAAGTGCTCTGCTCAATCAACAAGTTGTTCTGCTGCTGTTGTATTTATTTTTATATCATGGCAGGAAAACAAATTTTCAATGAGTTTGTTACATATGACCTATCTAGGAAAGACCCATATTTTGTAACTGAGCCACTAAATCTCCAAACACTCCCAGAGTGATGCACTAGTTTTCTTTTCACCTCTAAAATATTTTAATAGACTGAAAATTATACACACGCACCTTATGTGTAGCATAAACACAGCAGCATGTAACAATTTAATATACTTCTAACATCTGTGGCATCAGTGACACCAAAAAATTAATTTATGTATTAATCAAAACAAATGAAACTCCAGGGAACACAAATACTCTGGAAAAAACAACTGAACTTAAAAAGGCTTTTTTTTTTTCCTTGCAGTTAAAATTCCTCTTCAGATGCTAAGAAATTTTCAAGAACCTTTTTTCCAAGTGAGAACAACGTCACTGTCAAGCAGGATAAGAGAGGAACCAAAATTTCTTGCAAAAACACAAAACAACCTTCAAAATTAGAGTATACATAGTTGGAGACCAAGTGTTATCAAGTGATCTATGAATTTTTAATGTCAGAACTTTTCAAGTTTCAAAGTAAAAGACGACTAAAAACTGATTTGAAATAAAACTTACTTTAAATAAAAATCAATAATAACATCATTTAAAAATTCTCCTTCATTTAGACAATGGAGGTCTTCATTGGTCACAGAAATACCACCTTTAGCTGGAGGAGGTGGATAAACTATCAACCTGAAAAGAAAAATACATTCAATAATAAATATGAAATGCCAAAAAACCTCAGAGAATTGTTACAGGGCAAAGACAAATATCTTACTTTTCTATAGGACCAATAAATACTGTATGTGGTTCTCCAATTTCTTCATCATCATCAAAATACGGTAACTGTTTATTTCGCTGCTGCATTTTGGACTCAGAAGCAACCTTAAAAGAATAAAGTCAAGATTAATTTGCATACTGTGTTCAAATTTACCAAAAAGGTAATAAAGCTTTGTGAAGTCCAGTGGTGTAATATCCATTGCTTTTGAGAAGGACTTCAAATTTGTTTTTTTTCCTTTCCTAGTTCATTTATTACACTTAGGTCTGTACTCATTTCTTGCAGAGCCACAAAACTTGTAGTTTTGTTTAAAGAAAGCATTAATTAAATTTAACTACAACACTGCAACTTAATTTCTTGTTTGAAATATCATAATTGTACCAGTAGATGAATTTGGAAACAATTATGTTGTCTAATTACAGTATAAATTTCTTGTCCCTTAAAAATTTTTAAATGACAACATTACTTGTGGACCATTGTACAACCTTACGATCAAACTAAACACACTAAAAAGTACTGTGAATAAACAGACTATTTCCCATAGCCTCATAATCCACCATGGACCAGTCTGGGAATCCTCATATAAAAGCCAGCAGAAGTTGTTGGAATTTTTTTTTGTCTAGTGACTAGCACACTATCTTTAGTGCATTTGTAACCAAAGTAATATAATGACTTTGTCGTAAAACAAAAACATAATTACATTTTTAATTTTGTTTTCTCTGTGAGATGGGCTTCCTTTGGAATTGTCTTCCAAACACTTAGTAAATGCAACAAGCCTGCCATTGGCTTCTTCAAAGGAAATTTTCACAAAGAAGTCAGAAATATTATTTCTAATACCAATGTCAGTAATTATTTTCTCAAATATTGAGTTTGCATGAGGATCAAGACCAGTTTCAAAAATTAAAATGATGTACTGTTCTTCTTGACCTATGAAAAAGCAGAGAGAAAATTATCATTTAGAACAAAATAAAATATGTCACAATTATAAACAGATTTCAAAGAATCACAGGCCAACACAGGTACATACTGCTGGCAATACATATAAGCAGCAATACACATGTATGCAGACAGACTGAAGGATTAACTACCAAAACCTTCTACCTACATTTGCAAAAAGAGTGCATTCAAGTTCTGCCTAATCTAGAAATGTTAATTATTACACCTGATAAATTTTTAAAAGACACTGAATGCAAAGCCAAAACATATTTTGAAATAACAGCTTCTCTGCTTACTGACAGTATGACTCTGTAATCAGTACTTTCTTTTTCTTATTACAGTTCCTATCCTATTGTTTCAATACAATTCCAGAACTTATGTATTCATCATAATTTCCTCTCTATATAGGGCAACACCATGTCCTAATTTCTCCCAGGGCAACACTAAGAAGTCGAGAGCAGCTCCCTCAAAAATCAATGAAGATACGTTCATCTGTGGAAATTTATTAGAAAAGGAGAACTGTATTAAGAATGTAGATGGGCTTTTGTGGTCTCAACGTTTATTATAAAAATGGCTTTTATCTACTTAACCCCTTCAACATCTACACGATATTTTATTTTAAAACATTTCAGCCTGGTTTTCTCCTACTTTCAAATAGATGTGATTGCAAAAGGGGAAGAAAAAAAAAGAGAGAACTAAGACAACATATACTAAATTAAAGAAAAAACAGTATATGAGACCCCATGATTCAGGTAGATTCATGGTCTCTCCTGATCCTAGAAGGTTTCACTATAAAACATTATTGCTTTTTGAAAATTTTACATATTAAAGTCACTACAGCATATAAGCCCAGAGGTCCCCAGCCTTTTAGCTAAAACAGTCTGTAAGAATCACTTTCACATGGATATACAGCACTGACATCGACATGTCAGCTCTTTCAGACAACAGAGATTCTCAGAAACAGTGGCAGGTTGAAAAAATTACTACTTTAACTTGGGGTAGCTAGCAAGTAGGACACAAAACTGCTTAGAAACTAAACTGAATAGAATACTGAGGGGAAGAAAAAGTACATTTTTCAGAAAACTGTTTCCAGACTTAAATGGGAAAATAAGCTTGATGCTTTTTGAAAAAGTGGACACAAACTGTATACCACATATTAGAAACACAAAGTTCTAACAAAACTACTCTTAATGACTCTAGGCACGTGTTGTTGGGTATATAAGTACAAAAACCTGTAATGGCAATTTCACAGAAGAAACAGTTATTTTTCTCTGATCAGATTTCTGTTACCATAGAAACAGAAATCTCTTAAGGATCTCCGATTCACTGGCAACCAGTTTTCATTTCTAGAAAGTATGCATCTGATCAAGGAAAGGAATTTAAAATGTCACAGTAATCAAAATCTTCATCTCCTACACAGGTAAAGGGATCTCACCACCTATAAAAGCACAGCCCTGCTTTCAGGTCCTATAACATAAACAAACCAAAACCTCTCTGCCCCTGGTGAACATTCTGCTAACAGAATACCGTCAGGCACTCTCTCATGGTTACTCTTGCTAGCCTTAATAAATCTTGTATTTCTTTTGGTACAGTGGCTTAGCTTCAACAGGTCAGCCTACACCTTTACCAAAAGCTGGAGAATGTGAATTGGATCAATCAGCTATTATATAAATACCACCCGCTCACATCATCTGAAAAATAAAAAAAGCAGTAAGTTGCACTAAGAGGAATTATTTAGGCCGTCAGACACAGGAATAGGATTCAGGCTGCAAATCCCAGTCTCATGTAGCTGGCTAACTCAGAGGGACCTGTTTTTCTGTAAGAGAAGAAGAGTTTCAGACACATGCATAACCATTTCCTTTTGGTTGTTCTTAACTCAGCATGCTAACTTCTGAAAAATAATTCTTCAGCAGCATATTTCCCAATTCACTGCACACAGAATTTAGATGTCTAACTGGGTTTTGGGTGTTCCTATTTTGGGAACGAGGCATCTACACACAATTGCTTATACAGCTATGGATTCAGGTTCAAAGTAATTTCATTGCTCACATAGCAAATATCAGCTGTGTCACAAAGTCCTCATAAGTATCAAGTACAATGAAGCAATTGGGTGTAAAACTAGCTGAGAGCCACAGCCTCAGAGGGAAAAGCTGGAGGGAGAAAGGCTGAGGGACATGTAAAGGGAAGGATTTCTTACCCAGACAACTCAGGAAGCTTTTCCTTTTTTCACCTGTGAACATCTGTGTTCACCTGGGGTCTAATGCCTGCTCCCAGGACTGTCTCTAGCTCCCCCGCACGTTCTCCAATTACTTTTGTAATTATAATACTCCTTACAGCTCACACTTTTTATAGGAGGTGGATGAGGTTATTTTAACAGTATTATACTTTGGAAGCACACGATTCTGAGATTGTTGAAAGCGTTCTTCCTCCATTTGAATGCATCATGTATCTATGAAGCTGAGTACAAGTATAAATAACCACAAAATTTAACCTGAAGAAAAGCCTATTTAAGGGGAAGAGGATTCTATGCTAATTTAAAAAACTGTGTGCATATTAAGATGCTTGAGGAAAACTATGTTGAAATGAAAAATTTTAAGATACATGGAGACAATCCACTTGTTTTCCAAGCAGATATTTGTCTATAACACATCACTACGAGCATATGGAAAAAAACCCAAGAAGCCAACCCACACAACAGTTTCTACTGAAACTAAGGCCTGTAAGCAGAAGAGCACAGAAAGCAGAAGTATACCAAAAGTTGTCATACAAATGTAAAGGCCTGTATACAAAAGCTAAACAAACCAGCTTGCTTTCATTCAGTACAAATATTAGTGAAAAAAGTTATACTAAACTGACTAGATGTTGTAACTAGCATGTGTCTGGACAAACAGAAGACTACAGTTTTGCCAAGTTGTTCTGAACTGTACTCCTCATAAGGCTGGGAAGGTGATCATGTCTGGAAAAAACTACACCTGCCCCAGGCAATGATGCCAGTTTTATTCTTTAGTGCAGTCAGTCATGATCCAAAACATGAAAACACAATTTAAAGTGAAATAGTAGACTAAAATTTTTTTACTTACTGTCTCCTTTACATTCGTACCAGACATTATCTTTACTCATTTTCAGTTGGTCTCTCAGGCTACTACAGGTTGATGGTATGGTTTGTAGGAAAACTACTGGTAATTTTCGGACACTACACCATTCACATTTGGTAAGTTCTGAAGTTTTCAGGTTAATCTCTCGGATTTCGCCTTCTGATTCTAGAAGAAAATAATGACATTATACTAAATTCTAGTAAAAATACGTAGGTTTCTTTTCCAATTTCCCCCTTGATTTTAACAAGAAATCAGTACGTGCTCATTAACTTTTAAGAAAGTTTTTAGAAGTTTAAAATTAACACATATCCAGGAAGTTATGTCTGTTAATATCTTAAAAGATGAACTGAACTCCACTGTCACCTTTCAGGAAAGTAATCAGAGAAACTGTTTTCTTCTCACCAACTTCAATCTAGTTTTTATTCCACAGAAAAAACAGCATTTCCAGTGATGACTTAAATTTGCAACTATTGCTATGACACATTTTACAATAGGTTTGTAAAACTTTCTTTGCAGATTTATCTTTGACCAACTTCCTGTATGAAAAATAACTTTAAAATGAAGAGGAGAATAAGCACATGCAGAGAAACGATCTGATTGCCTGAAGAAAATAAGGTATCACTCTCAATTTACTATCAAAGAGAAATGTCAGCAAAATAGTAAATTTTTAACACTACATCTGATGCTGCCAGTGCCAATGTTGACTATTTTATGGGTTTTATTGAATTATAAAAATGGAAGGAAAAAAGTGTGAAGTCAAAGTTCTTCGAATTTGGTGAAAAGACCCAAAAGTTCAATGCCAGTAATTATTTCTAGATCAGAAAAATGGTTAATGGTAGTCACTTAAAGCTTTAGTTAGTGGCAGCTTCCACCATTCTACCACATGCTTGATGGTAGCCTCCACCAGAAAAACTATATCCCCTTACATAGGGGGCAAAACATAGACAGAAGGAGAAATGAAGCCAACATAAAGTCCTTCTAATAAATAAAAATCAATGCATGGAGTCCATCTCCTCTTCCTTTCCGTGTAAAATGGAGGAGACACTGCAGGGAATTCCTGAAAAGACTAAGGCCTTTCTTAAGTTAAATTCTAGTAAATATTTCATGACCACTGAGATGGTGAGTAAAAATTAGTAAAATGGTTACCACATAAAGAGTTTAACTTGCATCACCCTGAATATAATTGCATAAAACCATATGATGAGAAAAAAAAAGACATAAAAGACATACCATTACTTTCTACCTTACTAGTATTAGTTATCAGAGGTTCTTACTATTATTGGAGGGAGTGTTTTTTTTTTTGGCACCCCTCGCCCCGCTTTTTTTTAAACTGTTTCCCTTATCCTTCTCTTGGCATTTAGCAGCCAATGTCCAGCAGCAGCCCTCTACATCCTCCCTTCTTGTTGGCAACTGAATTCACACCCCTGTGCCTGCCAGAAAGGAGTCTGCTGCTCATAAAGACAGGGCAAACAGCTACCCAAAGCAAAGCATCCACTGGCTGCAGGCCGGAAGTGGTGGCCACCACAGCTTCTGCAGCGCAAAACAGCTCTCCTTTGCTTCTAAATCTCCAATACCCCTGTCCCACTAGCAGGGGGAGAAGCAGCCCAGCTCTGAGTCAGGCTGCAGCAACAACATGCTTCCTTCAAACCAACTGGGCAACATTTACTGCTCAAACAATAGTTTGCCATCTCATCAGGAAAAGAGCAGCACAAATAGGCTATATGGATCTAACTAGCCCATCTCCTTGCACTGATTGTCCTTTATCTCCTTGGGGACTTACGTAGGAGAAAATGAAGCTAGTAACTAAATGAAGGTTTATAGATGACTCCCCTAGAGTCTTCCCTCCTTTATGTTTAAAACAAACAACAAAACAGCTTTCCGAGGCTACGCTGTAATACCACAGTCTCTATTGTAATATTTCAGTTTTCTTCTTCCCAAATGTACGCACTTTCCTTAATTCATTTCACCTAACTTCCCACTTTCAGAGGCAGACTGCAATAACGACAATCCCAACGTAAAACTGCATTCAACCCATTTAACTGAGGCATACAGGTCCTTCTAATGGTGTCTAGATAGAAGGTCCTTGCCAAAACACGAGCTAGTTGGTCTTTGGAGAAAACTCTGAACCCTTGTAACTGTGTTTGCACTGAGATGAAGCATAATGAATTTCATGTGAGAGGAAGACTGTCTACTCTTCAGATGAAAATTTAAATCATATTAATCCTTTTGCATTAAGACAGGCATCATAGAATACATTTCACCATAAACGCCTTAACCTGTGAACAGTATTTCCTGTAACACTGACATAATACAGACAATAGGACTTATCCATTAAAGTCAATATGAATAGTTTTTTATATGTTAGAAACAGAAAGCTGTTTCCTTGAAACACCAGTTGGGAGTTGCAGAAAACTGACAAGGAATGTGGAGAGAATTTTGAGAACTTGACATATATTTATACATGCAAAACCAAGCTCAAGGCAGGACAGGACTGCTGTTTCTACAGCTGTTCAAAGCATTTGCGTCTCCCTTAAAAAACATGACCATTGTAATTAATCTAAAGGAAAAAAAAAGAATTAGGTGTCATTTTTATTTCAAGACCCTTACTTGTATTAAAACAAGTCATGCTATGATTATGAAGTTGACAAAAATGGAGCTAGCTGGGAATACACCCATCTTCCTCCAGATGCAAAACTCAAAAAAAATGAAATGGAGAAGTTCTAAATGTTCCAGTAAACACAGCATTCAATGAGTTGCCATTTTTACGCTATTGAGGGATCAAGTCCCATGGAAATAATTTCATTATGCACCTGTTTCGACTAAAAAATGATAGACATTTTCTACAAATTTTACTAAGCTTTTTAGTGGTTTTTTTAAAATGCATTTAATGCATGAAAACTGGTAGTTTCTATACATCTACATTTTAGATGCAACAGAAACTTAAATACTTGACTGAGCAAATGCTACGTGTATCTTTACAGGTTGTGAGACACCTTTTTGCATATAATAATGACAAAATACAATAGTTCTCTTTTACAAATAACAAAAGGCAAAATTTGATAGGACTGCATCTTCATGGAAACTTAAGATTAACAAAAGGAGGCAAAGCTTCTTTTCAGGCCCAAAGCAAAACCCTACAAAAGAAAACAAAGGAAATAGAGCAATAGTTGTAAGCTCACCATTTCCTAAACTATGTCACTGTATTTCTTTCAGTAACATGAAATATACAACGTACAGGCTAGAGAAGAAAAAATTTTAAAGGGAGATATAGACAGGAAAGGTCCAAGACACCTGTGTGGTTTTTACTCTCTACTTACGCATCTGAAATAAAAGAACTAATAAAGTATTAAAAGGTTACAAGTTTTACGGGAGGTTACTCTTGCATATTGTTTTTGTTAATCATTTTCAAGACAACATTTGCCAGTCAACACCAGAATATCTACAGCTCTTCAACTAGGATGAAGGGGAAGCACTAATGACCCAGTTGCACGCACACCACAAATTGCTAATTCCTGCTATTTGTGAATTTTCTTTCTGTCAGTAGAAGGCAGAGAGAACGCAAAATCATTTTGTTTTTTATTCACCAAGCAGTTCAGGTCAAATCTATATTGTCAATTTTTTTTTCCTCTTATCTGACTACAGGCACCCAGTATAATTTATTACATACAAAAAAAACAGAATTGACATTTCATTATGATTCACCTGTTAATTCCTTTGACAAAATTACTTCATTCAAAATATATATATTGAGGATTAACATAAAATGAAAGAAGTACTCACCTTCTTGACTTTCTAGGCGTATTTTGATATAATCCAGGCAAAACTGTGGAAGACAACACAATAATAAGATTTCAATTCTTCTCCAAACCAAAATTGACTGAATGCTTTTTAACTCTTAGTAAACATATTTCAATTGACTAAGTACTTGAGTAATGAAAATTTTAAACTAAAAAAGTAAAATGGAATTTTTTTTTAAAAAACAAACTGTACATTTTAGCATAACTCAAGGAAGCAAGTATATTCTTTACTATTCAGTGTCTCTTTCAGTCATACTGACTGTTGAAACTTAAGATTTCTCCTAACTACTCTGTTTTCAAAAAGGTTTAAAATACTCTGAAAAATACCACAAATTATAGGGGAAAAAAATTTCTTTAAAACAGAATGTCATCCATCAGTATCAGTATTTAAGCAAATCAAACAATAGGGTTTTGCAGAGAGGTAGAAAGAACAAGTAACACCTCTCTGCTATTTATGTGGTTACCCCAGCAAGAAGTATGCATTTTATCTGGCTTACTGCATACAACTAACATTCAATGTCTCCTTGAAAGTCTCCATGTAACTTAGAAAGTTAACAAAAAAATATATTGTTCTATAGAAGCAAAATTATTCACTGCAGACATGCTTCTTCCTCCCACGCATCAATACCCATTTTTTGGTAATTGTTCCCTTCAGTTTTCTTAACAAATGCACGCTAATCCATAAGCGCCCCCCCAACTAAATAAACAGGGTTTCCAAGGGGTTTGCAGGCATGATGCTTCTGTTAAACACCAGAACTAGATCATATGCATTAGTACGTAATAGTAGTTCAGGATTCTTCGGGAATCACAGCCTCTGAAATTAGAGACAAATTTACTGTTCCACAGACAAAGGCAAAATATTATGTTGCTCAAGTATGAAAATAACAATGTCCATCAAAAACTGAAAGGAGATTTGTCAAATAACAAGTTTACTTACAATCACAGGTTCCACCACCATTCTTCGTAGCGTTCCTATTCGTATACTGCGACAGTTCAGAATGACACTTTCACAGGAATTTTGGTAATTTAGAGGTACAGCCTCGGTTACAAGCTCTTGAGAAATAACTTTACGACGTTTTATTGGAGTGTTAGACACAATGTTCCCAAACTGAAAAGTAATTTTCAAGGTTTCAGAATGTCTCACTAAGATTTATTGCTAAAACAAGCTTGTTAAAAACTAGTGACTAATAAATCTTTGGCTACTTTTCTGTTGGTCAACGGGATTACTTACTATAGCATCCACCTCAACCATGTACAGAAGGTAGAAATTTCCTAAAGGACTTTCTGGAACACCTGAAGATGATAACATTGCTAGATTCAAGAAAAAACCATAAGCTGACACTTGTAGACTTTTTTTTAACATTTCCACATAGAAGCAAGAACAAGAAGCAAAATAATGCTCTGAAATTGCCAAAACCAATTTAGTTTTTGTCATTTTGAAACACTGTGCAGCCCAGCAAAACAAGATTATTCTTAATATAACTTCCTTGTTTATTTATATAAAAACCACTAATACTGTAAAAGCACCACAATGGTGGTGGTTTTATTTTCTTTCGGTTTTTATTAGTCCAAGCTTTTGGTGACTGAAAACACTGAGTTATTATTGAAGTACAGCGCATCAACACATTAGCATGAGTAGAATCTTCAAGAAATATAAATAAGTAAGCCAAATCAAAATTCCTTAAAGCAACTCAACAGAACTATTAAGATGCTTTTAGGACAGATTCCAGGGTCAGAAGACTAAACACTGAAAGAAGGCCACGTGGAGTTTGGCTCCAGTTCAAGAAAGTCTCTAGATGCTGACTGGAGCTGTAATCTCAATGAAGTCTTCTGTTTACTAACAGAACAATCTTACAAAAACCTATTAAAATGAAAGAAAGCTGGCTGATAGCTGTCAGATTAATATATTTATTTGTTGTATTGTTTATATTGCTCTACTTTGTTGAAGGATTTTCTGTACACTAGTCTTTTCTTTGGTATTTATATTGTTTCATAAAGCTGTCCATTAATAAACATTCTTCTGGGTTACAAAATACAATTAAACCCCCACAGAAAAACATTTTAAGGGGTTCAACATTTCTATTAAGACTAAATCCCTACAATTATTTCAAAGTCCCTAAACACTGGCCATAATACAAATATATTTTTGGATGCTTCATTTAAATACAGTGGAAAAGGCAGAGATTCTAAATCCCTGTAATTAAAACATTTTCCTAGGACTCTTGTTGAAGACAGTTTTTCATTTTTGTCTGCCAGACTAGCTAAATATTATTAAATGCTCAAAACTCAAATCACAGGCAAACAGTAAGACAGTAAACAGTAAAGTGGTGCTATATTCAAGTAGCCTCTTCAGTAAAGAATTAATGAATATTTAGAGAGAAAAACAAATGAAGCAAGCTTCTTAAAGCTTCTTCTATCATATCTGACACAAACACTGTGATATCTGTAATTCTTGGTAGTTTCCCTGAATCAATGTAAAGTTTGTGTTAAATTTCACCAACAAAATTTCTGTTTCCCTTGTTTTCAAAAGCAAGCTCTTTTCTACTTTTGTCTAAAATATGCAGTTAATTTCCAATGTTACAACTGGTTCTTAAAGACTAGTGAACAGGAACATATGGATATACAAAGGAAACATTTGGGAGAGTTTCAGGAGTCTTAGACACCAGTGCCTTCACAATACAACACTTTCAATTAATCCAGCAATTAACTGAAATTAATTTCAATTTTGAAATTCAAAACTATTTATCATCCAAGTTTTTAGTCCCACAGCTTTATTGCAGGCTGGAGGTTCACAGCTTTATATTGATAGGGGTGACTAATTATACACCACATTATAAACATCCGTAATTTCACCAATTACAGCACTAGAATGTTGGCTTCTGAATCTCAATATAGCATGAAGGTTTTGGCATCATTAGTTTAGCATTCTAACTCAGAAAACACAAAGGATTTGAGACTGCAGGTGGAAATCTGATCAGATACTCTTGTTGAACCAAACTCACAATAGTGAAACTGGACAAGTAACCCAAGAATGGTTTTAATCAGCACTATTAATTCAACACCAGTTTCCATGGGGAATTTATTCTTCTTAATGGCTCACTATTGAGGTGGTTAAGTTTTTAACATACCGTGAAAGCTGTCCCCTTTGACAGCACTTAAGGAGTCTGCTCATGGTGCATTTTTTGTCTTTGTTTAACCAATTCTTGCGGTGGTACTCAACTAAAAAACAAAAGCCCCACCATGAAATCCTTAAAATAAGTGCTATTAATTGGGACAGTTGTCAAAGTATTTTAATTTAAAGGGGCACTATTGTTCCCAGCGTCTCTTTACACGTTTAACTTCGCCTGTCCAAAGACTTACCAGGCAACTGCTGGTACTGACATTCTTCTGCAAACTAAGTAGGCCCCTGAGTTTCATAGAGATACCCTGCCCAGTCTCAAAGAGTATACATTCAACACAGTAGCATCTATGTTAAAAGCATAATTCAAATCATTATGAACACTTGTAAAAATATAATGAACACATTTTCTTATGCTTCCAGTATTATGTAAGCAGAGATACTACTTGATGACCTGCTAAATAAGAAAAGCAATCAAATATAGTCAACTTCTGACAACACAAGACAAGCCTTTACATTTTCCATTCATGATTTGATTTTTGTTTTCTTTAAACAAAGCATTAAATAGTACCTGATCTTTCATTCTTGCTTTTCTTGGTAGTGTGACTGCAATTTCTGTATCTGTTGTTATACTACCTATTCTCTGTTCTATTCCACAACTGTTTTCCTTTAATGCTGCTTCCACCTTTCCTGTAGAAGGAGCTGGGGAGGAGCGGGCTGAATCTGCAGGACGAGGTGAAATGCTTTCCATTCTCCTAGTGCTGCCACTATCCTCATCATCATCATCATCACTAGACAAAACAACTAAACAGAAAATATTAAATTCTCAACCACTACATTTTTCTGTAACAGAAATTTCTTTTCAAGCAATGGCTTAAAAGTAATTTATGTAATTGTCCTGCAGTGCCAAAGAAAGTCCACATTTATCATTATATTATGCTTTTACTAATGTTTATTTGGAATCTGCTTACAGGCGCTCTCTCCCTCATTTTTTATTTCTCATAACTAACTATATAAAAAATGGGTATCATTAATCCACCTCTAGACACAGAAGTGAAGCCATACATTTCTTGGTTCAATCAAGAACTGACAGTGAAAAATACAGCTTAAGGAAAACTGACAAGAGAAATTATTACTTAAATTGTTCAAATCAGTAAGACAACATGGTCTAGTAAACAAAGCATCGAACTAGAAACATAATTTCCCAAATTCCAGTTCCTTCCTGCTTATAAGTTAATTTGAATTTACACAGAAGAAGCTCAAAAATTAACATTTTACAAATTATGAAATTTAAATAAATGGGAAAACTTGGATAGTGTTCAGATGTGTAGCTCAAAAGGAAGGGGGGCCGGAAATCAAAGACTGTCTTTCCCTTTGGGAGAATGAATTATAGAATTCTGCTAAGAACGCTTCTTTAAAAATTATAAAGTGTAAATCTTTAAAAAAAAAATCATGAAATAATTTTTGTTTTCCCCAATGTTCATCTTTCTTAGAGAGTACCTCACTATATGAAAAGGAAATTATAAGACGGTCTGTCCCTCTTCCCCAAGAACATAAAAATTCCATGCAAAATCAGTAATGTAAACCTGTAAGGACAGTTCCTTCATTATAAATATTTTGGGTTTCCAGTTTATGGCTACAGTCATAAAAAGGTACTTACTCGGATCATTTAGTTCAGATGGTCTTGTACTCCTCTGTCTTAAGCTTCCTGTAATTTTAGGATTTTTCGTCCCAGTTATAAGACCAACTTTTCCATTCTGTCGTAACATAGAATGTCCTACAACTTCATTACTCAGTAGAATATCCGTTGGACCTTTCCCAACAGCAGAACTATAAAACTTTTTTGTGTTGAACCCTGTACCTGAAGTTTTTTGCCCTGTTGAATTCTGATGTATTGAAGAACGTGATAAAGGTCCCACAGATTCACTTAACGTCACAGTTTGTCTGGAGACTCTTTGCAAATCCTTTAGAGAAGCACTTTCACAATGTCGGCATTTGGTCTGATTTTCATTTGCCCGCCCACAATTTGGGCAATCAGTAGAATAATCAATTTGTTCCAAAAGCTAGAGGGGACACACACACACACAAAAAAAAAATCAGTAACTGTATAAGTACAAAGATACCATTTCCAAATCTTGCATTTAATTTCTGTTCAGAATGAAGAATTGTAGCAATTACAGTAAGCACAGAAAGCAAACATTAAAATACAGTTTAAATTTTTTCATTTAAGAAAATGAAAAATATTCTAAGAGGAATAAATGTCATCTGTGGCAATTTCTAAAAAGTGATTAATGTTGGACAATTCTGATTTTCCTTCTTGCCTTTTTTATTTCCATATGTAAACGGTTCCACACTGTTCAGATATATATATATATATATCCATCAGCAAGAAGGTCCAGTTACATCACTTATGTAAAAATAGTTTCATTGGATGAAAATAAAGTAACCTAAGGATCCACAGAGCAATGCTAAAGAGGACTACAAGCAACCTCCTAGGTCATGAAGTTCATTTGTCCTCCCAAGATATCTTCTAACAGCCTGGGCAAAGCATGCAGAAAAATCACTTTTCAAAAAAGAGAGAGAGAGAGAAGAAAAAGAAAAGGAAATACATTGTTCTAGAATCTAGCATCTCAGAGAAGAAAGCAGGACTTGAGGAAAAGCAGTTCCCCAAACTTTGAAGAGGAAAGCAGGGGCTACAAAGGAAAATATATCCTATCACTGCAAAGAGAGAGATGTGTTTTGTTTCTCTCAAATGTACTAGGTCCCGCTTAATTACGTATCACAAGGGCAGAACTTGGACTTCTAAGTCTAAGGGATTCAATACTAACACATAAGCTACTGAATGTGTACTGAATATGGGACACCTCTAGAACTGAAATTTAGTGTATGTTATTGTCTCCTGGAGCACTGAGCTCAAATGACATAACCACTGTACTGTGAACTACTGAAGATAATAATTACCTACATCCCACCAAAAACTTCTTGAACCTATTTTCAAAACATGGCTATCACAATTTGCACCCCCCGCCCCCAGCCATGAACACTTTTCCAATAAAGAGGACTTCCTCAGGTGTGGGATCTTCAATCATTTTTAAAAACAAATGTAAAATCAAAAGTCATACAAGGAGAATATATTCTTTTCACAAATTTTCTGCAATTTAACAAAGCTACACATACCGTAGCGAAAAAGATGCAAAAAACCCCAGTGTATAAAATGCATCAGACCTTTAAAACCTGAGTGGTGGGATAAGATAGCAAGTGACATGAAAACCAGTGCTCAGTTACAGGATGTAGTTTTTGCAAAGATACAGCTAATCACATTGAAGAATTTCAATCAGACATTAAAATATTCAACAGAAGCTACCAATCGTACCTGAAGGATCTTAAGTATAGAATAACTGCACCCCTCTACCTCAACCACACACCAAAAATTTAAAACCAACTTCTTTTCCATGGTTTGAGAGCCTGCATCTTGATGGTAGGGGTAGCAGTGTTTAATTAAAAGGGGCATACCTCTTTTTCAGACTCTATTTTAAGAGAAATGACTACTTAAGTAGGTGAGTTCTACCTAAATGTGTCTGCCTTAAAACTTGTATAATACGGCATTTTTTTTAAACTTTGAAATCTGCAAAATAAAAACACTATATGCTCTACACAAATACTCTGCCCTATCTCTAAAAGTTTCAGAATCCAAAGCTGTTGTTGCTTTTCAGCTTTTTTTTTATTAAGCACGTATGAAGCAGAAAATCCTCCTTCCTTTAAAAATTATGTACATTTTTAACAACTAGAAAGTGCAACCTGTTATATATCGTCTAGCAAGATGAAAACCATTTGCACTTTGCCTGACAAGCAGCTGGTTATGCCTGCAATTCCTCTGGCATAAAACCACAACCAACACTTTTGAATTGTTCAAAGGTTCCATAAACCTCCAATCGATCATCTGCACACTTTGGCAACTCATGACTCATGAAAACACATATGGTTCGTGACAAATGCATAAATCACTCTGCTAAATCCGTTTACTGTAATAAAGGATAAAACTCTTAACCCATTTAAAAAAGAAAATAAAACCAAGAGTTGTGCTCTTGAATTTGGTTGCAGCAAGATCTGTTCTATATCCAGAAGGTGGATCCACAAATGATACAGTCTTACAGGATCTTAACTATCCTGTAGGACTGGAGTGAAGGTTCATCTAGCCCTGTGCTGTGCTTTCAACAGTGGCCAGTGGTAGATGGTTAGGAGCACAGAGTAAGGACATATCCTCCTTACTTGATGTCATTACCAATTTAGACATTTCCTGAATCAGTGGTTGAATTTCAATCAACCTGTTTAATTATGATGCAGCCTCACAAATTTTATCAATCCCTTTTTGAAATCTCATAATACATCGTGTGAAAAATACAGGGGTTTCGCCTTTTTTAAGCTTACTGCTTAACAGTTTTACCACAGGCACTCAGCTCTCGTGTCTGAGAAAAAGTAACTGGTTTCCATTCATGACTGTTGGTGTTCTCAACTTTATAGACTTCTCAGATATGCATGGGAAAAAGTACCAGATGTAATTATTAAATACCGTTTACAAGTGCAATCTGGCTTTGGAAATGAAATCACGCCCCTAGAACAACGTAATTGAGTCTGCCACTTTTTTATCGGGGAGACAGAGAACAGCTTGTTTTAGCAATGTGGTCAGCTACATGCAGCCTGGCTCAAGGACACTAAGCTGCTGATGCTCCTACACGCAGCTCCAGCCCCCACTTTCCACATGTATACAATGCAGGAAGTAGTTCTGGAAGTCAATACCATGGCTTTGTAATAGGGAGGAATATGCTGAAAGCACACCTCGCTTCTACATGTACACAGAGTCTTCCAGTTAGAGCTAGGAGTTACTGCAAATGGCCTACACAGGTCGCAATCCAGTCACAAATAATGAGGCTGCTCTCCTTCCTCTCATGCTAATCCACGTAATTTGTAAGGAGAAAACTCTGTGCATTAAAAGATGACATTTGTTAGATCTTCAGACTGAAGATTATTTTATCAAGGCAGTTACAAGATTCCATTTATTTTTAAATTGTTTTCTTCCATGACCATTTCAATCTAGAAGACTGTTTTGTCCTTTACCTGACAGGACATAAGAAATTAATATTTTACTTTTTTAAACAAACATAAACAAAGTCATCGATGTAACAATTAAAAAAAAACCCACAGAACTGTAATGTCTTTTGGTTTTTTTTTTTAACTGCTTTGTTACTTCATTACTTAGCTTTTATAGTTCATATCTATATAGATATCATATGTAGATCAAAGACTCAGCTATTAAAATTTCCAAGTAACATCATATTAATTAACTAAATATATAATAGAAATGCCTAAGAGTAGTTTCATCCTAACAAAGAAATACAGTCTGACTTACTTTCTAATACACAGGAGCAAACACAAGCTGATTATATATAATAATCACAGATCTACTTTTTTTTTTTTGTTAACCAAGATCTCCTTACAGGAAGTTTTGCTTTGATAGTCATACAGTGTGACCTGTATGTGGGCATTATGAATGTTCCATAGTAACCTGGGAAGATGATAAGAAATACGGAGAGCATTACAGGAATTTCCGAAATATCTTACATCTGATATTCAGAAAAGTTACAGACAAAACATCCTGGTTCACTGCATCTAGACCAGAGAATGCCATTTGGATACCTGTGCTAGTTTCACTGAGAAAGAGAGCAACTTTGTAAGAAGTACTTGCATCTTTGCAGTACCTCTGTCTTTATCATTATAATGAGTACAGAAAATCATGACAATTTAAAAAAAAAAAAAAAAAATTGTCAAAGAGTAAAATATTGTTCCTCTATTTCACACACAGCAAACCAAAATTATCAGTTTCTGGTTTATTGATCAGCCAATCAATTTAAACACAGGTTCTTTTGCTTCCCAGTGCAGCACCTGTTTGTTCAAATCAGAAAGTAAGTATTTCATAGCTAGTATCAATATTAACACTTAAATATCTCTATCATTATTACTTTTTTTAAAATTTAATTATGTAAATCTTTCTCCCAACTCTAAGGACTTTTAGAATATCAATTTATTTTACAACTGAATGCCTGTTTTTAAAATATGCATCAACTTTTAAAGTTAAACAGAAGTTTACATGTTTTTAAAATCTAACCCACCTTTAATTGGGTTAAGCATTTTTTTGTAGCAGAAGATAGAGTTAAGTCAGATTGATAGGAATTGCAGTGACGTTTCTGTTGCACTTTTCTCTTAATTTCAGATTCTGATTCTGATTCCGACTCTTCTGTGTTTTCCATTATACTGTCTAGGAGGGAAAAAATGCAAAAATGTTAATAAATGTCTACTCATATGCTGTTAAAATTATGATCAATTTATTTCTTCACATACACTAACTTGAACTAAACATGAAAACCTTTTTAAACACCCAACGAACCACACTCCTTCAAGTGTCTCATGATTTGTTGTATGAATAAGAAAAAATTCCCCAAAGTAACTTTGAAAATATTGTTTTATTAATACTATTTCAGTGTTTCTCGGTGACAATTTGTAGCTTAATACCTTTGGAGGAGGCTTTGGACTTGAAAATCTATACTAACTTCACAACAACTACAATGCAGCATCCGCTACCAAAAGTAAGAGGGGATCTGGCTAGATTATGCTGATGGTAATTTTCACTAAAGGACTGCTGGTGAACACATTAAGAATAATTGGAAATGTTCTGTGTAATTAGGATTTATTCCTTCAATACAAGACTGAGCAGTGCAGTGAACTATGCTGCCATATCCTGTTTTATATTGAGGCATTCATTTAAATACTGGAAGCGTATAGGAACAAAGAAATCCATAACCTACTTAAACTAACAATGTACAGGCGAGATTTCCTTTTAAGAAGTGCAGTATGTTGTAGAAGAGTGCCTTAATTCAGTTTAATATTAAAGTGCTATTTACACTCCCTAGTTTAATTTCAGTCTCCATACTGGAACTTTTTTAAGTCTGCATTTTTTTTAACAGATATGAACATGATTTCAATATACATATTGATAGTCTCACAAACATCCTACTATTAGAAGACATCTCAAAACTAAAGAATGACTTGTTTTCAAAAAAGAAACAATAAGTGGGTTTTTCCTAAGTTAACTTACTTTTGTGTAGAATCGATGAAGTTCTACTTAACATTAGCCTAAAAAGGCACAGCAGAATAGCTGGCCAGCGTAGATGGCCAAGCAGCTGAATAGCAGGTTTACAGACTGTATCTGTACTGACAAAGCTCAACCAAACACAGTGATTTTTCTTTTCCGGTATCACAATTTCTACACCTCAAAGCAAATTATACTGTCTCTCTTGCCTTCTCCATCAATGGCCCCTAACAAATAATATAAGAGCATATTTCAGTTGAGCTACAGGGCAGTGCTGATGCTGGCTCTTCTACTCACTACCTCAGTGCCTGAATATACTTCATAACAAGTTTTATTTACCATGTTATATTTTGCACATACTAACAGTACTACAGAAGTTCCTCGTCAATAATTCAAGAACAAGGCTGGGGCTTGGGCTCGGACTAGATCTCCAGAGATCTATTCCAACTCCAACAGCTCTATGATTCTGAATTTTCCCAATTTCAGTTGTTTTTAAAATAACTGATTTAAAATGAATTATAACATGACTGAACAGGTTGCAGAAATCTGTCAAAAAGGGCAAAATCCTCCCTTCATGCACAAACTTGTATAAATCTAGAATAACGTGACATAAGGATATAAATAGATATACTAAAAGTTACACAAAGTTTGGCAACATACCCGCCCAAAGCAGGTATTAAAAAAAATTATTCTGCTTAAAAGAAATGAGAACTCTAAACATAACTTACCCACTCCTTGAGACCGTGGTAACCTAATGTGGTCTGCTTCTACTTTCTGAAGCTGAGGGGGGTATTCTTTTCTGGAAAATAAATTAGATATACAGTTGTTCTTTTGACAGACACCATTGTAATTTAGCTGCAATCGTATGTGAACAAAATAAACCTGAAATGTATCTGAAAGCTATGAATAAGTAACTTCTCCTATTACATGCTATTTCTATACTTAAAAAAATATTAGCAGAATGCTAGGAACAGCTACAGTAAAGGTCTTAGAACTGTTTCTGATCTAAATCCCCTTTGACAGTAATCAATAGTTCAGGAGTCTCTCACTTTCAGACTCAAGTCTTCAAAGACTGAAGCCTGCATCTCCTTCTCCTTATTCATGAAGTACAAGACAGATACTTCTAAAATCCAAAACCAGAATCAACTATTCTTTTAATATTGAAGTAGATTCCACAAGTTCCACAACTTAAAAAACAGGAAGAGAAGATGCAAAACAGGGAAAAGAGATCTGATGTTAAAAATTATTGTGGCCAAAAAATAAAAAGAACAAGACAGGAGAAGACATAGATCCTATACATTTGTTTTAAAAATACGATAATATAGACAAATTAGTGGCGAATAAAATTTTTGTTGGTATAATTTGCATAATATACATATCACATATTTTTGTGCAAATTAATGCAATATAAAACATTATAGTAAGATTTTTTTGAGTCTCCTGAAAGGTATTTTCAGTTTACACTTAAGCATGTCAAATCATGCTACTACTAAATTAAGATTCCTGAAGCTCACTGCATCTCAGTTACTGTTTGTGGCAGTTCTCTTTCTCAGCTGCTCTGCAGCTGTAGATTACTGTTCCTCTTATAGCAGGCACCTGAAACACAGGAGGCCTTGCCAAAAACTTCAGCAGAAACTGTTTTTATTGGCAAGTTAAGCCAGTGCACTGGGCTGCAAATGGGTCACACACATCCCATACTGCTACCTCTGATTACAATGACATTAATCAACAGCAAGGGGGCAAAGAAAACAGCTGTAGGCAGTAACATCTCAAATTAACAGCCAAATTTTCAGGACCCACCTGACAAAAATTTGGCTATAGCAGAAGCAGACTTCAGCACTAGGCATAAGTTTTTATTTCTTGCAGCACAGCATTTCCTAATGCATCAAATTATAAAACCTTTGAATTTTTTCCATTTCTAGGTAATATTTCTCAGGGTTTTCCCATATTTTATTATTAACTAACATCTTTGGAACAAGATTAATCTACAATGCCCTTTGGAATACTCCTTACCAAATCTGGCCTTTTAAATGTATTAGCCCACTACTAAACACAAACAGGTTTTATTTGTGTTGAGGGGCTACAGCGTAAAGGAAAACTTGGACGGAAAGAAGGATTGATAAACAAGCATGGCTGGATTGCAACACAAAACGTAGAGATGCCACAGTACTTTACCATGAATGCCCACAAGCACATCACAGATGACAGACTAAGTAGTTTATTTGTTACTGATTGTGTCAAACATGTTTCTGAAACAATCCCGCTCCCCCCATAAGTTTTTTTTAATGCCCGCACACACAAAAACTGAACCAAAATCAGAAACTCGACATGAATATTTGTTCATAAATTGTGTATGATTTTTTTCTGAACATTTTCTTTAAAAATTCAAATCACGAGGGATTACTTTAAAGGCAGAATTGGTGGAAATATAAGGCAGAGCTCAAGCTAATCATTACATAATGAGAAGGTGTTACTATCAAAACCAATGATAATGACATTGTAAACAATACAAAAAACCCTGTAACATCATTATAGGAGATTATTTAAGAGAAACAAATATTGAAACTATTTGACATTTAATTGAAAGCAATGAAAACAATACAGTAGATTTAGAATACTAAAATTTTTTTAAAAAAATAGTTTGACAATTCAAGGTCTCTGGACATTTTAAAGTTATGATTTTCTTCTAAAAATCGTACAGGGTTGTATTACATTTTTAACATGCAACATATATTTATCTTTTTAAGATGATGAATTCATCATTTACCATATATTGCTAAATAATTTTTTGACAATAAATTGGAATACAGCAGCATTAGTTACCCTTATCTGAATTTTGTGTTATCAGCATAGATGTGATACTTTTTAAATGACCAACCACTTGCAAGAATATGCAAGGGCCAGCAGAAAATTAGTATCTTTCTTCTCCCACAATGTAAGACACTTACTCATATGCTCACAATGAACCAGTAACACCCAAACCCAAGTTACGAAAAACAGCTCCAAGCCAACTGAGGGTTCCCAACACAGCTTTACTTGGTCAGCGAATCAAGGTCAGGTTTGAAGTTGCTTTGAGTTAGAAACAAAAACTAAGACAATTTTAAACTACTTAATTGTAGATTTCATCTGAAAAAAATGCTTTCTTGGAGACAGTAACAGCCCTCTCACAAGAGGGCAGCAACCTGAAGCACCTCCTACTAGTTTCCTGTCCTGAAAAACCCCCACACAAACAAAAAGGCCGAGTCCACCACCACAAAGTTTTTACAGATGACAAAACGAAGCCCCTCCCCTCAGCACGATGTTTGTTGCCATTTGAACAGCTGCAGATCCATTGATACCTTCTCCAGCAGAGTACTTAGTACACTGAGCGGTTTAATTGCATGTGAGTGCAGAAACAGAATGGAAACTATAGTTGTTTTTCTTAAGTTGAACATGACACCTATCTTTAAAAGGACTATTTGGAAAAGAAAAGAATTCTTATAAGAGATTAAAAAACATAAAACACTTCAAATGCCTTCTTGCTGTTAAATCTTAACTTAAACCCCGTTTCAAAAGGAATAAATGAGAGATCAAACAACTAAACAGATCAATATGCAAAACTATCTACATACTGTGTTTAATAGAAAAAACAAGAAATACAATATTGATTGCTGTTCCTGCCATCCTAGCAAATGTTAAAAATACACACATTTTTTTTTGCTTTAGGTTTCCTAAAAATATTTCTTACGAGATTTAGATTTTGCTTGAAGAACAAAGCTCCATGCTCAAGAGATTAAATCATTTTAGGCATCTCACTTATCTCATCCATTATAAGCAGTTATGATTTTAATACCTTTATAAGTACAAGGGAGGTAGACCAGTAGTTGATAAAAGCAACCTCAAAGTAGTAAAGCATCAAACAGCAAAACATTAGTTACAAGACCAAGAAAGATCAGGCTCTTCCTGCAACAGACATGACAAAAATACCGAAGTAGTCTGGACTGTGGAGAGTCCTGAACTTTTGACACATCTTAACAGCTAAATGCTATAGCATTCTTGACTAAACATGTTTTGCCCAGACAGAACAGTGTCACTGATTTAGTATTTTCAGCACACATTCAAGACTACTGCCATATTCCTTTCCTGATGGAACTGGACCTTACTATCTTTACCTTGAGCTGGTAGACAGACCTCTGTGACACCCTCCAGCCAAAGTGGAATTTTCATATTAAAATTTCTTCTCTAGGGGGGGAAAAAAAAGGCGGGGGGGGGAAGGGGGAACGCATAGGATGGGGACAATTTCTGTCTATGCCAGAAAGGAATAAACCTAAAGAAACATCTGGATCAGGGAATTTAGGATACAGTGCTGTCTTAGATCAGAGCTTTCAAAACTACCCACGATCTGGTATAAGCCACATCAAAAATACCATGTATGTGCAAGGCTGCACCAACTCCTAACAGTCTTTCTTCACTCTGCCTCTGTATACTGCTCCTTGGAAGTATACCACTGCAGGCAGGGTGTTGGTTTCTACATCATTACACAAAAACAGAGTAAAGCATGATAAGATAGGAAGCACCAAGCTGCTGAGGTGAGATGTACCTTCAGTGTGTCTTATAGGAAGAGCAGAGTACAAAAGTCAACGACTGAAAGAGAGAAGCAGCAGCACAGGGAGTTGGGTTTTTAGTATGCAGGTCAATAGCCCCATTTGGCCCAGAAAGTCAGGAGCTGCAGCTACACTTATCATGATGGTAATGATTAAAACTAAATTTAGCAGCTCCTGCCTAAATCATCTTCCCCTGCTAGGCCAGCAACAAAAAGCAGGGAAGGAAAAAAGAACATACTGTATTGGATTATGATACTTGGATATAGTATGGTATAAAACCTAAGTAAAAGCAACCTCAAGAAGCAGTAAAGCATCAAACAGCAAAACATTAATTACAAGACCAAGAAAGATCAGGCTCTTCCTGCAACAGACATGACAAAAATACTGAAGTAGTCTGGACTCTAGAGAGTCCTGAACTATAGTATGGTACTTGAATATAGTACTGGGTTATGAAGCAGCAGGTGTCCCCAAGGGAAAACTAAGATTACCAGCATGCAACTCAACCATAGTCTTTCTACGACATACACTACCAAATTAAAAACATTAATAGCTGAATGGTTAACTAATAACATAAATGCAGCACAAAGAAAAACAGGAAAAAAATACATGAACTCAACGCCCAGGCAGCGAGAGGATGATCAAATCTTTTCTGAGCGGGCCAAAACTAACTGGTGAGTATCTCTCTGATTATTTCTTTTAAGAAATAACAAAAGGAAGTAAAACAGAAAGGCTTGATTTTACTACTGAATTTGAAATAAATCTAGAAAATCCTGAATTCACAAAGAACAGACCTACACTAGATTTCTGTGTTATTTATATCATTATTGGTTAAACATTATATACACTGTTTAAACAATTCAACCTGATATCAAGCATATACTGCCAAAACCACCTACATAGACCGGATATTTACAAAAACTCAATAAATTCCTTACTATCAACAAAACATTTACACTAACATATAAACTTAAGCTATATAGAAAGAAAAAGATATGTATGGTATTTCATATTGCTAACAAAATATTAAAAGCAGTAAAAGAGAAGCAAAATGAGTGAGAATTAAGCTTTACAGTGTGCCTGGTTTTGCTATACATTTGCTGTTAAATGCTTTAACGTCCACACTTCATCAACAGAATGTACACAGTAATGCAACAAAAACCTTTAATGCTATTCAAACCAAGCTGAGATGACAGAGTGAAAGCTGTTAAACACCCTACTAAGATATGCTTCAGAACACTTCTATTACACAAAGTTTGTTGCTCTACAAAAAGAATTAGCAGTGAGTTCTTAAATTCTAGAAAAAGTTAAAATTTATCTATTTTCACATTGGATATATAAATAGAGAGAAATTTCCAGTGGAAATGTACCCAAAGTTCATGGCATTAACATGGCATTATTTAGAGAGGGATGCGAAGGTCCTTTATTGGTAAAAGGGAGTAGGTGAACCACAAAAAACAGAACAAAAACAACCAACCCCCCTCACAAATGAGCAGATATGATTGACTGGACTGAATATTCTTTAACTAGCATTCATAAAGCACTCATTCAGTTAATTTTCTTAATGCTCATTGCCATGCTCATTTTATCAACAGTAAGCTTACCTTTCCTTTCGGTCCAGATTGCTTAAAATATGAAAAAAGAAAAAAAAACATAAGATGCAAAGCCCCACATGTGTTGCACATCACTACATTCAAAAGTTATTAAATATAAACTATAACTGTTTCATTGCTTCTTGCACTCACTGGACTAGTTTTCAAATGAGCTTTATTATTTTTCACAGCATTTTTGTAACAGTAATTATAAATGCATAAACAAATGTTACTTCACAAACAGCAACAGTCAGTGGTCTAAATACTACATTGTCTTGCCTCTTTTTCAACGTGTAAAATTTGATTAATTCTGAATTCAACCTGGTCATCTCACTTCATTCATTGCAATGTAGAACCTGACATGACAGAATCCTAATATACAAATTAAAATCAAGCCTCATTTCTAATCCCTGATCGCCATGCAAAAGAAGACAAAACAAACGTACATAACAACTTGTTTCCAACTATTCAAAAAAAATATTTAAGTGTTTAAACTGAGAAAAAAAAAATTCAGAAAGCACTACTTAAATATTTAGGAGAGCACATGCAATCAGCTACTGGATAGAGAAGGATAAACATAAGCAACCAGCCTCCTGAGGTTTTGGCTAAAAAGAATCTCCAAAAATATTTAAGAATTAGGGCCACTAGTTTCAGAAATGTCTCCTTTAACATCAGTGAACGTAGCTGGTGCTCACAACTCAGGTCGTTTGTATACCAGGACCGATATAAAAATAGATCTAACTAAGCACAGCACGAAGACAACTTGAAAACAGTATCTTTACCTCTCCTGCCTTTTCAAAACTTGCAATATGGAATGCTGTAAGCTTTTAATCTATGTGGCTGTTCCTCCCAAATATCAAAAGCCTAACAAACTTCTGTTGTACATACATTACACTAACACTATTCTAAAACAGAACAAATTAAAACTGTTTCCTGTTTTATTTCAGTCATATTAAACAGAGTAATGATACTACAGAGTAATATAAACTCATTCTCCTTTCCTTTTCACAAACAGAACACTCAAGAATAGAGCAAACTCTCTCTAACTCTCTGTTACCCAGAGGAACAGCAGGATTGAAAGTAAACCAGGTAAGAAGGTAATCCTGATAATCCTACAGAATGCAGTATTAAATCATATTCAATCTCCACAGGGCTCTAGGAAGAGAGTAAAAGGAATTCAAAACTGAATGTGACCACTGTAACTTAGACTGGGCTGGGGGTAATCAGCCAATGCTGCATGAAAGTGGGGAAAAATTGCTTCCAACTGGAGCTAGCCTTTACAAACAATAAACACTGTTTTTGTGCAGGTCACATCTGAGTTTATAAATCCAGTCAGATCCAAACCATGTCCGTATGGAGCCATATCCAGTATCTTTGTATCCTTGGCACAGTTAATATGTAACTTGGAGTAACTGCTTACAGGCGCTGTTAAAAATTGTAAATTTTAATGCTAAGGAAACTTAAAGGCAGGAAAAAATTTCCAGAATGCCTGACACTGTACACTGTCATTACGTTAAATGCCTCACCTGCTTGTTTTAAAATTCCATATTAATATAATGCATTTAAAAGAATTCTCACTTTTACATCTCGGAGGAGATTACAAAATGAGAATCCAGAACAGATCCAAGAGCAGCGTCCCTACAAATTGCTTCATGCAGCTCCTGCATAAGATTTGTTAGATATGCTGTACATACATGCTATTCCAATGCCAAGTCTTAGGGAACAGTCAGTCAATAGCATAAGATAGAACTATGCATCCGTTAAATGAAGCAAAATAGTCTGAACCAACTACAACACTAAGCTAAGCTATATCTGAAAATCTGTTGTATCAGAAGTGAACAAATTTTAATTTCATCCCCAGATTCCACTGGAAAAAACATGAATAATATTTATAAAAATATTATTTTGAAATGCCCAATTTTGTTGAACTGGAAACTTATATTTTAAATATGAGTGCAACAGATACTCAGCCAGAATTTAAATTAACATGCATGTGCAAAAAAGTTGGAGAAAGAGATGAGAAGTACAGTATACATCACAAGCTCTGAATGCAACTTGATAAGGATCACAACTGAGTTTCATAATTAGCTTCCCCCACGTGACACCATCCCCACCCAAAGAATCCAGTATAAATAACAGAATCTGTAACGTCAGTGCCAGAGACTCAATCTGCTCAGAACTAATTTAATCATGTTTTTATTTTTGGTTATCCTTTCAATAATCCACTACAGATTTAATAACAATATATAAGGTTAGTTAAAACTATTTTCCCCATGTTGTTACCAATCACCATACCATAAAACAATTCTACAAATGCAAACAATGTAGTAAAAGAACACAATTTTGTGTTGCCTGTAAATTAGTATAGGAAAAAAACCCCAACATCTTAGAACTCAATTTCCATGCTACCAGCTTTTCTTTGTCTGGATATATACCTACAATTTTATTCTTGGTTTGCCACCCACATTTTCTGCATATACTCCTTTCTGAGGAGGCACCATTAGAATTTACTTTTAAACTCAACTACTGCCTAAGGTCAGTAAAAACTAGCAAAAAAAGAGATAAAAAAATTCCCACACAACTAAAAATACATGACCAAAACAATTACCCACTTTATATGCACTGGAATTTTGTATTATGAACAGTTTTAAATAGTCCTATTTTACTTATATTTTTTCTAAGAACTACTGTCTTCTCATTCATAAACCTACATTTTCCATATCAAGTAGCCTTGAGATCCCTCTTATTTTTTAATTAAAAAAAAAAACCAGTATGACAGGAGCCCATGTTCTACTAATTTTCAGTCCTCTAACTGAGAAACAGATTTAGAAGCTTTTTAAAAATAGTCAATTGAGTCAACTGGCAAAAGATACTGGAATTATATATCCTTTGCACAGTTCCTCTGTAAAGCTCACCCTCAGTCAATTATATCATGCTGGTTCTGACATCCTCCAGTAGCAAAGCATTGCCTGGAATTGTTATGACTATTTCCTGCCTTTGAAACTCAAAAAATATTCTTAGCGTAAGAGTTAATTGTCTGTTGTTAATGTAAATGAATTACAATAACAACCTTAAAAGAAAACATATTTAGAAACATTCAAGATGACTACTATCCAATTACTTCATGCAATATTCAGCTTGCCTATATTATTCATTAGTTTTCTTTCTGTGTGTCACACATATGAAGTTGCTATTTTTTTTTTTTTCCACATTACGTGGTAGGTTTATAAAGCAGCAGGTCCCACAGGTGAGAAAGGCAAGCAGGCAAGTCTAACGTCCCCTCAAGATTAAGAATCTCTTGAGTGGACTCTCTTGCATGCTGAAGAAGTCTACAGCACTTAACTAAGTAAGATGAATCCATGTTGACTGGCTGTTTCAAAGAACCATCTCACAACAAATCTTAATCAAGTACACTAATATTATTAAGATCAACATTCAGAGATGCAAGAAAGAGCAGTCTTGCATGATTTTGCTTACTTCAAATCATTTTAATTAGCACTGCAGATCAAGATTTTATCCCTTAGAATTACCAAAAAAAAAAAAAGTCAAAGGTAAGGGCATGAATGCTTAGAGATGCCCCATGCTTTCCTCAATGGAACATTGAACAAAAATATTCTAAAAAGGACTGCATGTAAGAAAAGAGCACAGTTGGTTCAGCCTAAACCACACTGATAACATAAACCTCGTCCTTTCAGATTAATTTGTGGGAAAAGCTCTACCAATCCTCCTCAGTCATCCCTGCCTTGCAATGATGGGAAACAATGTAAAGAAAAGTGAGATCCCTACTACTGCATCTGCTATTACTAAGGGGAATGAAATGCCCATGCTATTTTCCATTTACAGATGATAGTACAGTTTGAAATGGAAGGAGGCAATAATGATGTAGGTCCTCAGGGACAGGACTGCAAAATCCATTTTTCAGTCTGTTTCTTCAATGCCAGATTACCCTAATACATGTTTGGGTCACATCATTCATTCACATTAGCATATGGGCTTTCTTTTTCTGAAGATAGCAAATCAAAGTGAGGGAAGTGGGATGAAAAAGAGGATGATGCCTACATGATCCCATCATCCCAAAAAATCTACACTAAAAAACAGAGAGGAAAAAAGGGGGCAGAAGAAGGAGGCTACAAAATGCTGACAGAATGAAGCACTCATGTGGGCTAGTGGAAATCCATGAAATTCATACATAAAAAGAGCTCTGAATGAACAAACTTTGAAAGAAAATTCCTTAAAGCGATGGTTAGCTCATATGTTTGTGACACACATTGGGTGTGAAAAGCCTGTAAAAAAGTCTTAAAACAACCCTGCAATTTATAGAAGTCTGGTGTAGTTTTAAGTTTTCAAACCAATGAAGTTTAATTTAGCATGGCTGAGTGAGATTCCCCAGTTTCCAGTCATCCATTCTAACAACTATTTACATAAATGCAAAACCTTGCCTCTGTTAGATGTTCCACTGTATATGTTTTATGCTGTATTTACAGAGTACATATGATCAACAGCTCTATAACTTAATCTTTAGATGGATCTTATACAAGCTGGAGTTGCTGTGAATTAGTATTTGATGATCATGTTGTCAGTTATGTTAATTTCTACTACATATTATGTTTGTCCATTTCAAAGTATTTTCTAAACATATTTACATTAGCAGGTGCACTCCTACTGAGTATGTGTCATAGTGTGCTTTAAAATTAATAAATCCTAAGATTATATAATAATAATTCCTAAATGGTAAGTTTTATGAAACTTTAGTAATTAAGATCAAAGCTCAGGATCAAGAACGCACCCTGTAATTACTCATGTTTCCTTAAAACATTTCATAGCATAAGGAAAACCATTACATACAAAACCAGAAAGGACTTTTTACAGTGGGAACATCTGGAGAAGGAAATGTACTTAGTCTTACCTTTGGGCTGCTGTTTTTACTACTGCTGTCTGTGCATGCGCATGGTGAAAACGTCTACCATGTACCACAGTTACAGGACAAGACATATTCTGAGCATTTTCACTGCAAACATACAGAAAAATGGTTTAAGAAAAGACTCTGGTGTCTTAGCTAAAAATGGTGGTGTCTTGCTTTTACAATAACAGCCATACAAAACCAAAAATCAACAAAGTATTTCTGAATCAATAATACAACTTGTTAGGATCCTTTGACAGGCATAAAAACATTCAGTCCTAGAATAAAATAGACAAATAAGAATATATACAATTATTTTTTTTCCCCAGAAGAAAAGGTAAAGATTTTTTAAAATTTTATCACCATTCAAAACACTGTGAACCGGCTCTCCTTTACTCAACCCTGTCACTGCAAAAAGACACTGCCTTTTTTAATGAATTATAACCATTTATAATTCATTTTATACTTCCATCTCTACATTTTATTACGGCATAATATTAACTTCTTTAATACGACTTAAAGGACATAACGTGAACAGATTGAATTGCACATTCAGGATTTTCCCTCATCTTATTACTCATAAGGGAAAATAAACGCAGCAAATTTATGGATGTAAGATGGCTGGTAACTGAAACAACACAACACATCTCAAAAAGAAAAGAGAAGGATTCTCAGGTGCTCAAGTATCTCAGCAGGACTCTGCACAGAGAGAGCATATTCACCAATGTCTTTTAGCATTTCTTTGGTTTCTTCACTTGTTGCCTTTTGACACTGTAATCTCATTACTCTGTAAAACAAGTAATTCTGGAGAGAAGATTACTTACCCATTATCCTCCCTAGTAAAAGCTGATATAAAGATATGGTAGATAAATAATATAGTACTCCTTTGAAGATCATTGGACCCTAACAATTATCCTGCACACTTCTGTGACAGGACACACAACACTACATTCGAAATGTTCAAAAAACATGGAACTTTTAATAGCATGTTGATAATGCAAAATTACGGAAATTTCAAATTATGGAAATACAATGCTTACATTTTTCTTGCAAAATTGCTTGGAAATTTTAATTGCACTAAATAAAATGATGTGAAACAGCATTCTGATTGATTAATACTATTTCTCAGAAATATTATTCAGCAGAAGTTTTGCTCCTGTCATTGGGGGTCTTGTTGTGAACAATGAAAAAAACCAAGTACCAAAATTCTCCAAAAACCTGACAACCAATTCCTAATCCTTCCTTTACATTCCCCCAAAAGATGAAAGTGAGCAAACTGCTAGCTTGCTTTTTAAATTTCTTTTCAGTTTAGCATTACAAACCCTTCTGGGAGCCTTATATTGATTATCGTAAGTCAATATTAGAAGCTTTCAGAGCATTTCTGACTGATCATAAGACGACTGTTATGATCTGACTGATCATAACATAACCATGAACATAACAGAACAAGACTTATCAAAACCAACCAAATGGTAAAACTCTCTTTTCTAGAATATGAAGTTTAGAAACATCATAAATGGAGTTAACAGTTCAACTTCCTCAAAACTAACCTAACAGCATCCCATTCAAACACCAACCTCTTGAAAGCAAAGACACTCATCCCACACACTTCCAAGTCAACACTATCCCAACACTTTCAACCAACTCCAGCTGGTCAGTCATCATCCAAACTGACTTACAGTCAACCTTCTGTTTAATGTTGTCACCCGAGAAATAAAAAGCTGACAGCCTCTTGCCCTAAATACTTTATGGTGTCTCAAATCCTCTCTGGCTTCCAGTTTAATGTCTTTGAAAGAGGTACTAGAGAAGAAAACACAAGCAGAGTGCAGGAACGCCTTCTCAATTGCTTAAGGAGTTTAAACAAGCAAGCAACTCTATAAACACACCTATCTCATGTTTTATCATTTTATTTGTTGAATCTGAGCTTTGCCAAACTATCATGATTGGGAAACTCTAAGTCTTGTGCCCCCGCAGCACAAAAAACTGTTAAGCAGCGCTTCTGCTTTCTGCCTCGCACTCAAGCAGTGGGAAACTCCAGTAGGTGCTGGAACAGAATATCACAGCCTGCTGGGTGATCAGATTTGAGTCAAAGCAGACTGTTCTAGATGGCACACTTAAATGGTTCATATGGCGTCAGATATGTTTCCAGGTAGGACAGCTGTAAAATACAATCTGCTCTATAATCCTGTTCTTTGAATAGAACATACCCAGTGCAGACAGAATCACCAGGAAATTTAATTATAAAGTCCTAGCGAGTTGCAAAATGGGCACATCCGAACTGAAATCTGGGTTTGCAAGTTTCAGCACAGTTTCGAGAAAATTAACATACAACACTAAAACCAGGGTGATGTAATGGACAGAAAGTTCTTTGAAAGAACAAATGTTCTAGAAGCCTCAAAGAACTTGCAATATATTAACTATACATGTCTCCTTGATGTGATCTCAGAAACCACAGAATCATTTAAAGTCTATGCTCTGATGGAAACAAGGTTACACTATCACATTCTATCAGCTGATCCTAGGAACTTCTTAACACCACAGATTCAAAAGGGAAAGCACAGAGGAATCTTGCACTGGGCAAAGGGATGGATCTAGAAGTAATGGAAGCATGACATTTCAGAAACACAGGACACAACTACAGACTACATTAATTCTGCTGTTCATCAAATAACTTTTTTTGCAAAATATTACAAAAAAAATCTAAAGGATAATTAATAATGTGAGAAATTTGATACAAGTTATTGAAAACTAGCAAAGATAAAAGCAATTTAAAGTAAGAACTCATGATTAAAAAAAAAACAAACAACAAAACTATTAGGGTTAAGTTAGGGTTTGATACTGGATTTGCTTAACCAGATAACAGATGACAACTTTTTGGTTGGTTTAAATTTTTGTACACGCAAGTGGATATGTACAGGGAAAACTCCTTCTCACTGTCATTGCATATCCCTTCTTCCTATCACTCATTCCCTGAATTTTAGGGAATATTGTACTACAATAATACTAATTTGAGTCAAGCCCCACCATTCTGAAGAGTTTTTAATCCCTATTCTGCAGACAAGGTGAAAAAAAAGAGACTTCAACTTTGTGATAAAAATCACCATGAACAGCTCAAGAATCCCAAGTATCTGATCTTCTTGTACTCAAGTACTGATCTTAATCTAGCAGCTTAACTGCATAATCAACCTTCAGAATTTTCTCTTGTTGAAGAGTCCAAATATTGAAAGGATAACTATTAAGCGCCTTCCATGCTGTATTGCAAAGTGAACACACCACCAATCTTCACCACAGTGACTGGATCACAAACCTTTACTGATTTGGGGATTTTGTTGCGATACATGTGTTATGAAAGATATAACACTATCACAATTAAGTTATTAAATCAAGATAATCACTTATAGCATAATCACATTTCCAAGCAGACTTAGTGACCAAAACCTGAACAGGAGTTAAATAATGTTATTAGTATGAGTTTTAATCAAACATCAAGTGTTTACAGCAGTCACAGTGGCCTACACACATCCATTATTCCCAACTAAATTCCTTCATTAATGACAGTTTATTAAGAAGGTGGTGGATACTTATATTTTCCATTTAAATTCAGCATGCAGCTCAGTACTAGAGAGAAGGTGGATGCCTGCTTTCAAAGAAGATGATGTGACCTTTAGGTAAGGTAACATACATACAACAGATTCTACTTTTTTTAGTTGAATTTTATAAACCGTCCTAGGTCTTAGGTTTATAATGTAGTATTTGTCAATAGAAGGCAGTCCCAGCCCAAGTAACAGAATGTCTGAACTAAATGCTTAGACTGTCTAAAAAAACCTCAGCAATTATTTACCTTAAAAACAAAATAAAACCCACATACCTTTCTGAAACTTAAGAAAAACACACACATACACAGTCAAGTATGACTGCTTTAACAGAAAAGGGAAAAAAATTACGTAGTAAGGTAGGATTTCACTACAAACCCCACAGCCAGACAGAAGAAAGTTCTAGTTTCCAGAGGATTAGAGGAATCTTATTTTAAATGGTTAGGTGTACTCAAAACAAACAACAAATATAATGTACGTGCACGGGCTTCTTCACTACTGAAACAGAGCAAAGTAGTCCTGACAGATCTGTAACAGGCATTTTTATCTTTATGTTCAAGAACAGAATCCTAAAGAATGGAAGTAACCAGGGTGATTCCATAAGAACTGGCCAATTTGAAGAGGAGCAAGCCAGAAATCTGGATATAATCTTATAAATCTGTTGTGTGTACTAAAAATTAAAGACTGAAACACAAAACATCATTTGCATAGCATAAATCAAGGATAATGAAGTACTGTGCTAATTTGTGTAAATGTAAAAAGAATTAAAAAAAGGGATGGAAGGAAGTACCCATATGTTCAGCATTAGCAAGAGCTGCCAAGGAAGTGCTTGAATGTGTTGAAAAACAACAGACTCCCGTGCAATGGCACAACTTTTAACCTATAACAAAAAAACTTGCCATTATTAGATCTATTATATTTTAAAAAAGCTTTTAAAGTTCCACATAACATCCTATTAATCTATCTCAAAAACCAAGACATTGTCCGTATTCCCATCAAAGGAAGGAAGGGAAAATGTAGGTGCACTCTCACCAAAAAGCTCAGTGAGATCTTTTTTGTAAATGTCTGATCATGTCTGATCTGTGGATCTCATCTGATCAGGTCTGAAACATCTGTGGAGAGAATGCAGTGGTTGTTTTTATGTTTCATTGGACATCGGGAAGTGATGTTGGTTTAGGTTTATATGAACAAACCCTATACAAGAAAACTCTATGGGCAGAGGTGAACTTTTAAACAGTGACGGGATGGGAGAGTAATACTTTTATATAAATCTACATGCCTTTTTTGTCTTCATTAATATAACATTTAGCTAGAAATCATGATTCTTCAGACAAGTTCATTATTGAAAAGTTAAAAAAACATAAATAAAGTATTAAAGACAGACACTTAAGCTTATTCAAAATAACCTAGTATACAATACTTAATATCATGTAGTTACTGTTCCAAACATACATTACATATACCCAAACAATCCCCTATACAATGGCATGTTGGTTATAATAACGATAACTTGAACTATTACAAGTGCAGAATCTTACTCTTCAGTGAAAGTTTCACTGTTCTTTGTCAAAACTAAGCCACTAAAAAAAAGAATGCAGGATAAGAACATCCTTCATTCACCTAATAAGCTAAACTATCGTTTATGCGGTCCTTACAGCAGTAGTCCCTAACAAGAAAATGTTCATAACTGGCCTTCTTTTATCAGAAAATTCAGGATCTGTGGGGGTTAGTTTTGTTTTGGGTTTGTTGTTTGGGTTTTTTTTCTTTTTTTTTTTTATTTAAGAGTATGCATGCATTTAAGACCATCCACAAGCTACAGAAAAACCAAAATAGAGAAGTATGTATCACATTTGGTTAACGTAGTAAGTGAAGGGTCATCTAGGTTTTGAAATTCAACAAGATAGATTAATCTGTGGGAATAGTTTACAATTACAACATAAAGGCAAGAGGAGTCCTTATTTTGACTGAAGTATGTACAATTCTTATATTCATTCTTCTCTATCACGCTGAAGGACCACCAGTCCAGACTGGAAATTCTAGATTTGTTCCTGTACATTAGGCTTAAAGATCAGAACAGCAGGAGAGGACACACATCACAAAGGACTTCAAGGATTTATTTTCTCAAGTAACTCTGTGATAAGATGGTCCCACTAACCAACAATGCTCTATGGATCAGCATGCAAGAATGAATACAAGGACATCCCTCATACAGCTACGTATGGGTTAGATATTTGCTGACTAGCTATCTTATGAATTTTTCCTTCCTGCAAAGGTAACCAAATTGAGTGCACTTCAGCAATATGAAACACTCCCAGAGAATGTTACATGAACGTATCACTTTTTATTATATACTAAATAAAGAGATCAGTCTGTTACAAGCCAGGGACAGTAGTAACAAGCAAGTACAGCACTGAATGCTTAAACACTGTTCCTTGCCAGCTCTAAATCAGCAAGTGACAATCTCAAGCTATCATGTAGGAGTATGGATATTTGCTGAATCCTTTAAAGGAATAGTCAGTGACTCCTAAATCAAATGGTATCTTACAGTAAGGAAAACAGAAAATGCATCCTGAGTTAACCTGAGTTGGCAATTCACAGTCATGGAAAGAAGAAATTCCTGATGGGGATGTTAAGAAATATTCTTCTACCGGCTAGCACTGTATAGAGGAAACAATAGCACATGCAGACAACATTGGTAAAGCACTGACAAGTATGCTAGTGAATGCTCTAACTCTATTTTAATAATCTTCTGGTATTTTACTAATGTGCTATTTAACAGTTTGGAAGAAGAAAGACCTTAACAATCTAGCTTTCTATCTTTGCTCAGAAGCACAGAATGGCATAGCTTCTTAAAATGCACAGCAGATAATGCAAATGTACTACAAGTTCTGTTCATTTAGCATTGATTTATATCAATGATCAAGTAGGTAAGTAAATGTAAAACTAAATGTAGTACCTCAGTTTCTTGCTATTTCCCATCATGTTGAGGCCAATTGAGTTCCCTTTAAAAAGTCTCAAGCTTCCAGCTTTGCCTCGCCTTGCATACGTTTTTATGGAATCACCACTGGTGCCGACAGCTCCAGGCCGACAACGAAGTGACTGTAACAACAGAATTCACATATATTAAAATGCACACATAAAAGTTAAAAGGAAAAAATGAATTACAAAATATTTATATAAATATTGGCTTCATTTTCAGACTGCTTTTGTACCAAATTTCATGTAAAATATACCCTGTCTACACCCTTACTCACTAGAAGTCCTTACTAAACAAAATATGAATTTCTTCAAAGTCTTATGAAGCATCTTGCAGTTGTAAGCTATTTCAGTATACATAAAAAAAACCACAAAAAGCATAGGTGTTGCCTATGTACCTTCTCCTTTTTTTTATATATATACACACACACATATATACGCATACAAAATTGGGAATATGACAGTAAGCAATCATGGGATATAATGATTAATATTTTCAATTAAAAATATAATCCCATTAATGATAATTGTCTAAACTTAAAACTAGTTATTCATGCTCATATTTTCAGAATACTATACAAACAAACAAGATCTATAGGAGTAAGAGGAACACAGACATTAAGGGTCGGCAGATATTCAGCTTGAGCATATGTTGCTATATCAACACATAAACTTCCATTTTGTAATACCACACAGATGACTATGCAACATTGTTTAAGAACCTAGCAAGCTTTAAAGATACATTTTCACCACGAGATAAACAGAATACTTGCCTTTCTTTCTTCATTGGGACTGAAAGGCCCATCACTGTCATCTATGCTGAGCAGATTTGCCTCGCTAGATAGGTGTGGGAGAGAAAAGCAGATACATTGTAATGCAACAGAGCACCAGCAAAACATTTTAAACACACAAAAGGCTTTTTTCCCTTCCCTCTTTAAATGCATCATATATATATTGTATACATATGCCTAAAACAACAGGAACATAAAGCGGGCAATGTAGTGGTCCAGATGTATTATGTGAACCTGAACTTAAAGTGTACATCAAATTATTTCACAAAAACCAAAAATAAAAGGATCGTATTAATTCAAAATAGAGAATACTATTGAACTTTCAATATTGTTATGGCAATGTTACTGACATCATGAAAGATTCTATAACCCTATGCATAAATTGAGTCAAACGCTAAATTAACCTATAAAACATAGTCTTAGTTTTTTCATGCATATCAAAGTTCAAGTATGTGGTTTAAAACTTCACAGTGCTTTAGGAGAAGAACTTACGTATACCTAAATTTTATCCCATAGCAATTACTGCCAAAATACATCTTCCTAAAAATAGTGTATTCAGTTTGGCTCAAGTGCTCATTAAAACACGTTTCTTTAGTACTTCTATGTCTAATCTATGTGTAATCTTCAACTATTATAATGGGGAAGAAGATACAAAAAAAGAAACCCACCCCATGATACTGTGAAAACGTACTCTTTTCAGTAATAGGCAATTATCCTCAAACAATCTTAAGTATTTAAATTAAAACCCCAATCATACATTTTATACTGATAGCAGCTAGATTAGGCTAACACATTCTTGCTTCCAGGACAAGCAACCTGCAGATAATCCCTTCTCATCAATCCTGATAAGGAGTAATCCTTACTCCTCTCTTGGCTGCAACAAAAAATACAGCTTTTAGCCAACTTGTAATTGCATGATTTTTCATTAAGATCATTCAGGCAGAAATACTTAAGAATACAAGCAGTTATGCCAGGAGTTCCAAGGGAACAGCTGCACCAGAAAAACAACGATGGAGGTGAAGGTGGAAACATTTCTTAGCTGCAGATATGACATGCTGACTGAAATATACATAGTGACTTCAGCTCTTCATATATAAGGTAACCACTGAGCACTCGCCCCCCCCAATTTCCTAAAAACTTCTTCCATGCACAAGATTTCCCTTCATGTTACAATTTATTTCTCCACCTTATGCAATACAGATATTCATACATCAAATAAAAGAAAAAAGTTCTTGACTCATAGGGTAAGAATTGCAGACCCTGAAGCTTCAGGAGATAAGACTGTGTGCACAGTTGGTTTTGATATGGGAAGAATGATGTAAATGTCAACACGTAGCCAGTGGCACTGTTGTATTTTCCTTTCGTTTACAGACTACAACAATTCTAGGTGCGTAATGGTAAAACGTACAGTGTAGTGGATCATCATTAATTTCAAAAATAAAATGTCACAAAGACAAAAAGAGTATAGTTGTACTTCTGTACAGACTACCCATGGATATTAAAATTTTAAAATACTGTAACTTTTTTTTAAACTCTCTTTCAAGATAGATTATTCTTTCAAGGGAGGCTCACTGAGCTTTCTCGACTCTTCATCAGAAGACAATGAGTTTAACAATTTCAGAAATCTTCTAAATCCTAAAGAATAAATAACACACTGCAGCACAGACATGAATAGCAACCTATGGTACCAGCAGCTCTGGCATTCACCTATTCTGTTGACCTAGCCTGATCATTTCACCTCTAGATACATTTTCCCCCTTCAGCTCCAGCTCGTACAAAAATCATAATGATTTTCAAAATGCCCTTGTACAGTGGCTATACTTCTAGGGCTTCAGGATGCCACAATACTGCAACCATTTTAACAAAGGGTGTTTGGGTGGGTAAGAGAGAAGAGAAGGTAACAGACTACAAATGAACGAAACACTGAAAAAAATCCGTAAATCAAATTGAACAAGAATAACTGTTATGATGCAACTAAGATGACACGACTAGAAAAATATTTGGGAATTGGATTTTCAGAGAACAGAATACATAGCAATTGAGTAATGTCTGTTTGCTCATGTGTCACAAATCCGTTGCCTGCTTAAAAGATGCAATTTATACAGACAGGAAAAAAAAACGCCACTATACCACACTCCCACATACCAGACAATAACATTTTAACACTACTGAAATGAAACCTCAGTGGTCTTGCTGGGAGGAGGCTATGCCTCCACACTTTGTCACTTTCAACCAGGGAACCAGAGAGAGAGATTTTCACATTAGAACAATAATTTCTAACTTTTCAATACTTTAATTAAAATTTTATAACAAATGAAAGTCAAGTCTTTACTAAAATTAAGAAAAAAAAATAGAAGTAAGTAATTTAGGTAAACAGAGTTCTTTCCAAAAGGGAGTTCATAATTACGCATTCAAATTTAGGCATTGAACAAGAAAAAAAAAATATTCTGTTTACTTAAATTTCATCATTTACCATTTGTTTAATGTTTTAAAACATTAAGAACTGTGCAATAGCTAGTTAGATACTTCAGTTCTATAGACCATATTTTTACTACTATCTACAAGCAGCCCAAACTTTAAACCTCTGTTGATCACTGAGATTACACCCCAATGAGCTGCACGTGTATTTCTAACAACTACAAACTGATCCAGTCACGTTTCAAATGTAATTGGAATTTCTTTCTGAAAACCCTTACATATAAAAACAGGAGGCTGCTATATTTCCCCTCACAGCGCACCGTGTACATTCTTTATTTTAAATTACATGGTGGTAGGCAGCACATGAAAAAAAGCCCTGATATCAGGGGCACAAGAGAAGCAGTGGTATTATTCAACTCATGCACAATGCCATCCCTTAAAAATAACCTTAACTAAAACTGCTAAAAATTAAGAACTGAGGCTCTGAACAAAAAGTTTTTTATCAATTTAAAGGCTACAGTGCCTTACTAACAGGGTCATAAAAGAAGCATAAAATATTTATACAAGTATGGGGTTTTTTTTTTTTTGAGAAAGGAATTAAAAGGAAAAAAGTATCGAAAAAAAGCTAAACAGAAATAAAACCCAAAAAGTGTAATTGTTTTTCCAGTCAGGAATACAAGGGAACAAGCAGTTTATCCCCCTAAATAAAAGGAAAAAAATATTTAAAACTTTTTGAAAGAAAATGTTAGTTAAGAAAGGATACCATAGTGCAAATAAATTAGCCAGGCCCATTTATTTGTATTCAGTTTTTTGATAAGGCTATTATTGAACAAATCTCAGTGGAAGGCCCAAGTCTGGACTATTAAAAAAACAGTATGACAGCCAAGAGAAAACTGGGCCCCATCAGTTTACAAATCCACTGTGGGGCATATTGCGACATATTTCAAAAACATTTACCCAGATATTAAAAAGGAAGTAAATATAAATTATCCAAGACACTTCAAGAACAATCATCTGTAAAACTAGAAAGCACCTTATAACATGTTAATTTCAGAAATCAACTTAATTAATATATTACTTTGGCCATGTTTGCGTAAGTCTTCCATCTTTCATGTCTTCTGCTACATAAGATACACGTCATTTCCATCCATTCTGTGATAGTCTACGTAGGTTTCAGTGTGTTCAACTGACCAACCGGTCTTTTTTTCTATTTTTCTACACACAGGTTCCTCTCCTGTGTGATCTCCAAGTACAAAGCAAGAAAAATCTCAAGTCACTTGCTATCATCTTGATTGCTATCTTAAGTAGATCAAATCTTGTAAATCATCAAAAATGTTACTTTTACTCTTTCAAGTGGACTGAAGATTATCTGCAGGCATTTACTTTGGGATAAGATACTTGTCAATTACCATTTTGAATTTCCGTAACTCTAGTTCCATGCCGAGTATCAATTCTAGCAGCATTTAAAAATGTATATATTGTGTTGGGTGATCGTTAATTTTTCCAAATCTTCTTCAGTTTACAAAAGTTGTTTGCTCTTTTCGTGTTCATTACTTGACATCTTACCATTAATGACACAGCCCATCTAATTCCCCAAATTTCCCCACGCTTCTTTTAAAATAATCTACCTATTCTAAAAATTGCTTTGGTAGGAGGTCATTAGCCACATACTGTGTGTTCATCTCACTGAGGAAAGATAATCCAAGCAGACATCTAGTACTGACCAATAACATTAGCACAGATCTCACGGGGTAATACAAGAACACAGCCTATCCTTTAAGTGCTGGAATGTTATTCTTGGGCCAGTTCAAAACAAACTTATTGTCTGCCATTAAGAGGGCAAAAAGCTGTGATAAGGTCAGACACTAAAGTGCTAGTGCCTCAGTAACAAGCATGAGATGCATCCAGATGCTTGCTTCAGATTTACACCTTTCTCCACACAGAAATGCTGTAAATTACAAGCATTGCTTGTAAATATCACTATACCATAGCGAATAAGAATGACATTTTAAAAAAATCAACAGAATACATACTTATTGCATAATATACTCAAAATATTGGGGGGACACAAAGCTTTATGCTGGAACTGTTCTATGAACTAAAGCTGCTATTCTTTGAAATGTTCTGCTAAGGGTAAAGGGAATTTCAAAAGAAAAGGACAATTTACTGTCAAATAATTTCTTTTCTAAAGATTCCCTTCTGTCAGTATTTTGTTATACAAAGTAAAAACGTATCAGAAAAGCAAAATATACAAACTATTTCAAAATGCTCAAAACTTACAATGCCATTAAAAAAAACCACAAAGCAGGTGTTACCAAAAGTAAATATGTGGGCAGCTTAAAACATACTGCTGTTTGGAGGGAGTGAGAAGTTCCCTGAAATGGTATCAGCGGATGGGTAAGCAAAAAAGGCAGGATCTCCACTTTAAATCAATTTTCAAATACTTTTTTATCTAATACTTCTAAGTAAGATTCTGCATAATTCACAGGTATAAAAACAAATTACTGATGTGAGTAGTAATAAAATTTCAATACTGGCTATAGGAAAACTGTTTATCGTCCAGAATATTTGAAAGGAATGAAAATCACTCAGAAATACCATCTTAAATTCAGATACAATTATATAAAACAGATGTTCCATAATCAGTTTTTCAAACTTTTTTTTTTTTGAGCATCACTACATTATACATATCTCATGCTGTGTTCTTAAGTCAACATCAGCTGGAGACAGATGGAAAACAGCAGTAAATTACTAGAAGAAAAAAAGCTGCTATGCTTACAAATGTGAATTACTTTTATTTCCGAAGACAAGTAAAATGCAAATACTAACTGTATTGTATGTACTGCCACCACACTTAAAACATATTACTGTGCACCAGAAATGGATGTAAAATTGCTAAGAAAAAAAGCAAGCTTAATCTTATAAAATTAAAACGCCCTTAGTTTGAGAACCTTTTAAAAAGCTGTTTTAACTTCTGATACAGTTCTGTTTTGACAAATCTCTTAATGCTTACCTCACACTTCAATGAACTCCTGAACTCATTTTTAATGACTAAAAGATCACATTTCTTAATGTTTTTGTAAGATTACAGCATAGCCTACTGCTGCAGCCTAAGTGGTTATGTATCTATTTTCCTATCTCCCTTCCAACACACAGTATTTAGCAAAATATTACCTATTAAAAATGCAACTCCATGGTCGTCTCTTTAAACTATTAGAGAGGTCAAGATACAAATTCATACAAGAATTATTTTTGTACTTAACAACAGGATTCAGTTTCTCCTTATTAGAGAACCATAGCATCCTTTTTAAACTTGTAGGTCCTACTCTCCAAATATCTAAGAACAACAAATAAACATAACATGCATTGTTCATGCATGAAACTTGTTGTTCTTTTAACAATTCATTAGTCTTTTTGGAAATAAATATATTAATACCAAGAAAACATATTAGTAACAATAAAAGGTCACAGGGACAAAGTACGTATTCAAACTACACACATAGGGTTTAAGTTTTAGTCAAAATCCAAACATACTAAGTAAAGAAATAAATGATCAGGTATCAAAAACAGCCTTAACTCTACCCAGTGAGATAAGCACAAGGGAGAAAAACCCAGAGTCTTCTAAGCTCAGTTTAACTTGATGTAAGCCTACAGCTACTGAAGTTCCTTAATCATAACTGTGAAGTACTGAGCATCAACACTATAAGGAAAAGTTGAAGCTGCTTGGATACCGTACCTTTCCATTTCCTTACTTTGCATGTTAACATATTTCTTGTCTGTGTTCCTTAGACTTACACAGTAGCTCCAAAGACAATTGCAACACTTTTGAAATGTACTGTGCCCTATGTTGTAAGCACCATGTTCACAATTAAATTTACATTATAATGCATTTTTATACGGCAACACTATTTAAAATAGTCACTTCTTTGAAATAATTTTTCTTAATCACTGAAATTTTTAAGATATTACATATCGTTTCTTATTAAGAAATTACAAAAAAGTATTTATTTACAAATAGACACTTATACTTTCAGTAGCCTAGATAAAAGCATCCTTACTCTTTCTCTGCATCTCCTTCACTTTCTTCTGCATGATCAAAGCTCCAATTATTTTTAAAACCTCCATCTCTCTTGGACTGTGATCTATCCAAAGCTGAAATGAGAACAAGTTAAGATAAGTCTTGATTTCAAGACGAGTTATTAATCAACACAAACTAGAAGAGTAAACCAGATGTATATATTTTCCCCAAGTATTTATTTTGTTGATGTCAGTGTTTATCATTTGACAAAATAAGTTCATCAATGCAGTGGTGACTCATTTTCCCAAATAAACACAAGTGAGTATCTGTCAACATCTTGATTACCAATGCAACAAGTTCGCAAGCTACATGAGGTAGCTAAGGATTTCAACTGTTTTACTGACACCTGTAAATTTAAGGTTCCTTCTCTGATATGAATCATATGCCACACGCAGAAAGGGTCCTAAAATTTGTTATTTAAATGTCTAATACCCAAGCACATATTTAATTTTTCCATATAAAAGCAACAGTTCTTAACTGCCCCAAGTACAATTTCAACATAATATGCTTTTTTTTTTTAATTCAACATCTGACACTGACTTGAATTAACTAACTGAAATTTCAGTGTTAGCATCAACTAAGTAAAAACCTGAACTTCCTGAGAACAGTCACACTACATCAAATTTCAGATTTATCTACTGCAATATCCAACAGTATGGAGACTTTCATACAACGTGATGGCGTGGGGGTCTTCTTAAGTGAAGGAGGTCCAGAGCATGGAGACAGCACTCATTAAGGCAAGGCACCGTTTACCCCGGGCCCCAATTATTGCGACTAAGAGCCGACACACAAATTCTGTATGACAGACTATGCAGCAGCTTTGATTTTGGTATAATTTAAATGTGTCTTTCCTTACTATGTTATTCTTTACATAGTTGGAAATGCATTTAGAAATAATGAATGCAACTCTATGCTTTGAGCGGGGGGGGAGGAAATCACAACCTCTACTTCGGACTTCCTAAGCCATGGGTGACATTTTTGTGTTTAACAGTCTTTGCCAGCCTTTTTCTTCTCCTCAGTTGCTTTTTTAATCAACCCTACTTTATAGAATCAACAGCATCTTGCAGCAGATAGTACCTCAGCTTAATTATACATTATATGAGTAAGTATCTCGTTTTGTTTGTCCTGATTCAATCTGGCATCTTTTGCTCCTACTTAGTACTCCACTCCTTCAGTTCTTGTACTTTGGAAGATAGCAGTAAGTAATCGTTCCCTATTCACTCATGATTGCACAGATTTCTGTTGTGTTCTTTCACGGTCATCCTTTTCCCAGGCAGAAAAAGAAAAAAACCTAAGTCTTTTTAATTTTTCCTCACATAAAAGCTGTTTCATGCTTTTAAATCACTCTCAATGCTTCTCTCTGAACCTCTTCTAGTCTACTGTACCCTTTTTGAGATGAGAACAGGATACCAACACCACGAGGAATATTCAAGATGCATACGTGCCATGAATTTCTACAGAAAGCAGCATGATGTTTCTGTTTTGTTCTTTATTCCTTTCTTAATAAGTCTTAACACTGGATTTGCTGTTTTCACTGCTATGGAGAACTGCATTGATCTTTATGTACTAGATAATTCCATCTTTCACTCATGATTGGCAAGAACCAGTTCAGGACCAATCACTGTTTACAAAAATTCTCTTTCCTACTTCTCATTCATTTAGATTACTTGGCATTTACCTATGCTGAATTTCATATATGATTTTAACTCACATAACCCAAAACCTGAGCATCTGCAATTTTCTTTAAATAGCTAGCCATTATACTAACCCAAGTAAGTTTGCAACATCTACAAACTTTGTCACCTCACTATCAAACCCTCTTCCTTATATCTGTGCACCAATGTTAACACAACCTTGTGGAATTCAACGGGTTACTCCTTCTATTAACAAAGCGAACCATTTTTGCCCTCTCTTTTCATCTTTCCATCCATGCCAGTTCTTCCTTATAAAACTTTCCATTTTATCCAGAGACAACTTAGCCTCTCCAAAGGCCTTTGGTAAAGGACTTTACAGAGGGAACAACGAAATTAATTCTGGCCTTCATTATAATTTCTACGAATTTGGGTTGTATGGTCACAAAGCTCACCAATGTAAAGTTCCTCAAATACCTCCACTGCCTTTTAAAAAAGCTGCTATCACACTAGCTACCTTCTTTACCTGTAGCAGAAAGACAATGCTAACCAACAAGTAACACACTAATTCCTTTATCCCTGAGTTCTTCTCACAACACTTGCACGAATGCCGTTTGATCCTGCTGCCTTGTTCATTGTTTGCTTAATGTACTGCAATTTCTTCCACTGATGTTTCGCTTTGACTCATATACTCTATCACGTTCCTTCTTAAGAAATATTCTGGCATAAAGACCTCTGTAAGTGTTGCCCAAGTGGGTGCAAGCAATTCCGTTTTTCAGCTATTACCTTATATTCTCCAAAGCCATCTTTTACAATTCGGTTGTCTACTGACCCTACAGATACTCCAGAAACCTTTCTGCTACTTAACAATAGCTTTTATGCCTGTTGGGAGTTACTGATAAAAAATTTTTTTGCCTGCCTCATTAGAATTACAGGTTTAATGCGCCAGCTTTTTTATTATTCTCTATTTTCATCATTCGGACAAAAGTTCAGATTCGCGAAGGATGATGTTTTATTTCAGGCATCTCCCCTTATCCTGCCGTTTAGCCATGCCAACATTTTGGGAGGCCTTTGGAAGTCTATTTAAATAAGCAGCATGCATGTGCTGTAAGCCTCCAATATGGTGTATTTAAATAACTCCCAAGCTGTCTGCAAATATTTTACACTCTGGCTGAATCTTTTAGTTTCTTTTCAAAGAGTTTCTTAAGATTTTCTGTAGTCCTTTTTTTGAATTAAGCATTTCTGTATCAGATGGTTTTCCTTCAGGTTTAGAAATGCAGCATCCTTGCAGGACACGATGTACTTCATGAACACCTTGCAAGATTCTCCAACAACACTCACTAAATGCTGCAGAACAAGTACATCCAAGAGACCCGATTTTACATGAAAGGGAATTGCTGAAGCACACTGCCACTTCTTTTTATGCACAATGTCTTTCTCTAGAAGAAGAACCAGAAGGTAGTGTTTTACAAAGACTTCCCTCAGTATTTGTGCTGCTATCCCTGCAGCTTTTAGATTTTCTCTTAACTGATTACAACAGTCATCATCCTGGTCAAGTAATTAGTAATGTAACTCCAGTATCATATTTTTTTACATAGTCCTTGAATCTACCTGGATTTCATATAACTTTTGGAGCCATTTAAGTCTGATGTGACTTGAACATTTTGTGGAACATACAGTACTTCTTCAATCAACACAATCGATTCTTCAGCAGTCCCCCTTTAGTTTTAATTTGTCATAACGTCCCTCTAACTATTTTCCTTCTATCTAATTTCAAGTAAGTTAATACTGTCAGTTTCCAGTTCTCCCATTTTACCTAAAATATTTTTCTAGGTTTCTTCACACAAATGAAGCACTTTTCTTTGTATGGGGTTTCTTTTGGTTCTTTTTCTGTTTAAATCAGGCTATTTATACATGATTTTCTACACCAGTTCCTACCTTAGTTTTACCAACTTCAGTAGAGGACCTTTTTTTTTTTTATATAGTTTTATCCACTGAGCATAAATTACATTAAACCACGTGCTGCTCCACGTATATCAACCTCCCCCCACTCTATGTGCCACAAGATTGCTTCTATTTTCATTTTGAGAAAATTCATCCCCACTGCACAGAACTCCATCTCTAAAGAAGGTATTTGCAGATGTTTAATTCAGCTTCCCTGCACATTTTTTCTGACATTGCAACTGTCCATTTTTGTGGCCCTGCACCTACTACAGAAGATGCTAAAATTTCTACCATGTGCATCAATGCTACCAGCTCTTCTGTTGCATTCTCTACAAGTCTTCAGATATCTTATAAAAAGTTTACCATCTCTGCTCCCAAGAGACAACTCACCACAGATTCTGTCTACTGTCATAAACCCATCAACCTATTTGTGCAATAATCTAGTCCACTGCTACAGACCAGCTCCGTTGTCCATGGAAGAATAGTATCTCAGTATCCCAGCTCTGCTCACTCAGCTCTGGATCAATTTCCACTCACTCTAGCATTCTTGGTCCTACCAAAAATGCAAATCTAGAAGTATACCATCATGTTAGCCAGATTGTTCACCTGAGTTACTTGATCTGAATGGTCACTTGGGATCTGATTCTATACAGGATTGTCTTTTTTTTTTTTAAACAGGGATAACAAGTCATCTGTCACACAGGCTAAGTTTCTAACCATTTTGTAGTAAGACTTAATTTTGGAACTTCTATGTTGCAATTTTTACTATGTATACTACCAAGACAATTTTAATCAGCACGACACATTCATACTCAGAAGGTAAAAATATTCAAATAAGCACACCTGGCCCTAAGATATTGAGCCAACAGAAGTCAATTGCTATGCCTCTGCCCAAGAAAGGCAGCATGCTGGAGCAGATTTCACTACCAATGACAAATAATTTTTCCTCCCATTATAAGCTGCCTTTGGTGCTGTTATACCAAGGGAGATGAGCAATTCTAAGCCCCAGAAACTAGATGGAATTTAAATGGACGTCTTACACAGGTGTATCTAACACATATATCATCACTTTTTTAAATAATTGTGATCAGTTACATGTCATTTTTAAAAACTCGATTAAAAAAATTGCTGAAAAAATAATTCATATTTTAGTTTTTACTAAAACTTCTATGGCATTATTAAACACACCCTTTTAAAAGCCACCCTTTTAAAAATCCCCATACTGCCTTTTTGTGTAAAACCCAATTAACAAATTTTGGGTTACAAAACAAAGTATTCTTGTAGGAAGAATGGTAGAAAGCAGATTAACACCTTTAAGTTACTGTGCATGGACACTGTTCTTTAATCTCCTTTATCAGGAGTTTCTATCATTCAGCAGTGTCGTTAAGCAATTCCTAAATGGGAGGAAAAAAGTTCACAGTGAATCTCCATGAAATAAGAGCAAAGTTGCACATTCGCAAAAAAAACCCTTTAAAATTCTGCCTAAAACACTGAAGTGAGGAGTGACATATATAGTGTTTAGTAAAGTCCTAGTGTCCAACAGAAGATATAATCTTAGAAGATTTTTTTGCATATCTTGTGTCCTGTGCTCTAAGGCCAATCATTCCATATGAATCTACATTACAGCTGATCAGAAAAACATACCTATTTCTTTTTATTGTTTTGGATATGATGCTGTATTGTGTTTGCGTGGCAAGGTTTTGGTACCGGGGCAGGGGGGAGTGGGTGGGTGCTGCAGGGGTGGCTTCTGTGAGAAGATGCCAGAAGCTGTCCCCATGTCAGACGGAGCCAGTTCCAGCCAGCTCCAAGTTGGACCCGCTGCTGGCCAAAGCTGAGCCCATCAGCGATGGTGGTAGCACCTCTGTGATAACATATTTAAGAAGGGGAAAAAGTTGCTGTGCAACAGCAACTGCAGCCAGAGAGAGGAGTGAGAATATGTGAGAGGAACAGCTCTGCAGACACCAAAGCTAATGAAGAAGAAGTGGGAGGAGGTGCTCCATCCAGGTGCTGGAGCAGAGACTCCCCTGCAGCCAGTGGTAATGTCCATGGTGAGTCAGTCTGGCGC
>NW_009191591.1:245-15287 GCF_000690835.1 Fulmarus glacialis | reverse complement strand
CCGCACTGGAGCAGGCTCCTGGCAGGACCTGTGGCCCCATGGAGAGGAGCCCACACCGGAGCAGGTTTGCTGGCAGGTCTTGTCACCCCGTGGGGGACCCACGCTGGAGCGATCTGTTCCTGAAGGACTGCACCCCGTGGAAGGGACCCACGCTGGAGCAGATCATGAAGAACCGTAGCCCGTGGGAAGGACTCACGCTGGAGAAGTTCGTGGAGGACTGTCTCCTGTGGATGGGACCCCATGCTGGAGCAGGGGAAGAGTGTGAGGAGGAAGGAGCTGCAAAGACGTGACCACAACCCCCATTCCCCGTCCCCCTGTGCCGTTCAGGGGGAGGAGGTAGAGAAGTTGGGAGTGAAGTTGAGCCTGGGAAGAAAGGACGGGTGGGGGGAAGGTGTTTTTAGATTTGTTCTTATTTCTCATTATCCTACTCTGATTTGATTGGTAATAAATTAAATTAATTTTCCCCAAGTCGAGTCTGTTTTGCCCATGACGGTAATTGCTGAGTGATCTCCCTGTCCTTATCTCAACCCATCAGCCTTTTGTCATATTTTCTCTCCCCTTGTCCAGTTCAGGAGGGTGAGTGATAGAGCAGCTTGGTGGGCACTTGGCGTCCAGGTCAACCTGGCATCCTAGATCAACCCACTACAGAAGACAGATGCATTTACTGGCCACACGAAGAGCAACTTCTCTAAGAAAGCAACTTTTTCAGATGTGTCACTGGATTGCCAGAAGAACTCCCCGCCACCCCTGGAATACAGCAGTAGAGACTTTAAGGTTTCTATTACAACACACAGAAGCTTTTACAAGTCTTTCGTCTGCCGAGATTACATTCTTTCTGTGTTTCCAAGAACCACCCTAAATATGAAACCTAAATCAAACAAAGGTTTGGTTCAGGGCCAAGGAGTTTTTCCAGGAGGACCTGAAGTTTACGTTCTTTTTCTCTAGTTACACCAGTCTGAAAGACAGAAATAATACAAGCCTCATCTTACAAATGCTTAGACCATCACAACTGCAACCAACTTATCAGATACTGCAGCATTCACACAAAAAATGCAAATTAATTTGAATGTGCTCAGAATCATTGCCTTCATCCAGACTCATATTTAAGTAAATTAAAAAGAATGTTGCTGAGCTTTCTAATCTGTTGTTCATTTAGTCAACACATATATTGTTAAGAGTATACAAGTACTCATAAAAATCTGACACAAATATTTTTAATTGTTTTACTTTCCCCGTTGCTTCATTATTCTTTCAGACAGGCTTCTTCAGGCTTCTATGCAAAATAGCTTTTTATCTTCCAGCTTTGATACCATTAGCTCTAGTATGTCAAACTGCGTAACCACAGTGAGGTTGCACTTTCACGTTCTGAAACAGCACTACATGAACAGGTTTACACACCCCTCACACTTCCTAAAAGCTGGGGCTTCTTGCTGCTGTCCTGCACCCTGCATACATCAGCATAGCTGTTTCTTCACTGAAAGCAAACCTGGGGAAGGAAACTAATTCAGGCAAAAATACTTTGAGCAGTGGGGAACCGGGAAAGTTATTTTTCAACCATATCAGTTCCCTCTTCTGTTCAACCATACTATCATAGCACAGCTGTAACAGCACAGCAGAGGTAAGGGGCATCCAGGGACTGAGATTGTTTTAGGCACTAAAGATACCAAAGAAATCTGCACAGAACCATAACCTAACCTACATTTAAAGGTACAAATTTAGAGATCTATTGCGTGAAAGATGCTTTAACTTTCCTCTCCCTAAATTAGCCACAGATGCAAAAAAAAGGTCAAAATCACTTCCAATAATAGGCAGTAATCCTATATTGATAGTAAGTGAGATATTACATGAAGCACAGAGTTCAGTAGTAAAGTTCTATGCTACCAGTTTAACGGATACAAAGTATGAATATTCTTTCACACATGAAGGCAATTTAATTTCTCAGATGGCTAATAAAAAACCCCATCCTTTCAAGAACATTATGTCAACAGAAAACCAATGATAAATACAGAGCATCCACTCCTGGACAAAAAGTTTGGGGGAAAAAAAAGTTTGCAAAGAAAATGCATTTGTAAGAGGTCTGTAGTTCAATGATGGAAAATCATCTGCATATTCTGATAAACGACTTCTTTTTTTTTTTCTTCAGGACTTTCATACAAATTGGGTTGTTTACAGTGCAGAGTATCACGTAGAATGATTGGACTCAAGAACACAGAACTGCCTGAGTTTGATTATTTGCTGAACTGTGTTTAACATTTTCTAAGTATTAACAAGGAGTAACAGAGAAGGATAAAAGGACGTTAAACATTTTCTTTGCAATGTCTTTGAAGGTTTTTCTGGTAAGATAGCGGTGGTAACCACAAAATGGACAACTAGTGTTTCTTGACCTTTTCTACTGATTCTCCCAATAGAAGTGTAGACGTATCACCCAAGGATGCTGCCCTTATGATAGTATCAGAAAACACTGCAGCTGTACTTCAGAGGGCTTCTTTATTTACACCAGCAGCAAAAGGAATGCTAAGGAAAACGTGGGCCCAGTGCTCAATGAGACAGGAACCTAGTGACAAAGGACACAGAAAAAACTCAAGAACTTGATCCTTTTTTTTTTGCCCCTCCAGATTTCACTGTTAAGTTCTGCCCTCTGACCTCCTAGCTCCCGAACTCTACCAGCAGAATCTGTGGGAATGCAACATCACCCATTGAGGTGATACGATTGAGGAACGCTTAAGCCAGTTATACATGTACAAGTCCATAGGATCAGACAGGATGGATCTGACAGCATTGAAGAAGCTTGCCAATGTCACTGTTAGGCCACTCTACATTATCTTTGAAGGGTCATGGCCATCTTCCCAATAACTGGAAAAACATCATACCTATCTTCAAGATGGGCAACAAGGATGATCTGGTGAACTACAGGCTAGTCTGCTTCACCTCAACCCCCGATAAGGTTATGGATCAAATCTTCCAGGAATCCATTCCCAGCTACATGATGACAAGAAGGGGAAGAGCCAGCATGGATTTACCAAGGGCAAATTGTGCCCGACTAACCCAACTGCATTCTACAGTGAGATGGTTGGCTGCGTAGGTAAGGAAAGAGCAATGGGCGTTGTAAGGCCTTTGACATGGTCTCCCACAAAGTCCTTATAGCCAGACTAGAGAGACATGGACTGAGTAAATGAATGAGAAGGTGAGGGGAAAACCAGCTGGACCACTGGGGTCAAAGGGTGATGACTAGCAATACAAATACAGCTGCTGGCATCCCTCAGCGATCAGTACTGGAGCCAATACTATTTAATGTCTTTGTTCATAATCTGGATGCTGGGACCAAGTGCACTCAGCAAGTTTGCAGACAATACCAAATTGGGGGAAGCAGTTGATACGCTGGAAGCCAGGGCTGCTATTCAAAGGGACCTGACAGGCTGGAGAAATGGGCTGACAAGAACCTTACGAAGTTCAACAAAAGCAAATGCAAAGTCCTACATCTGAGACCAAATAAGCCCATGCAGCAGTGCAGGCTGGGGGACAATTGGCTAGGAAGCAGCTCTTCAAGAGTATCTGGGGGTCCCAGTGGCCAGCAAATTGAACATGGGTCAGTAGTGCACCCCCATGGCACAGAAGGCCAACCACATGACATATTAGCAAAAGTTTAGCCAGCAAGCAAGAGAAGTGACTCTTGCCCTCCATATGGCACTTCCATATGAAACTGTAACCAGAGCACTGCATTCAGTTTTGGGTTCTCCAGTATAACAAAGACATTGACACGCTACAGCAAGTTCAGTGATGGGCTGTCAAGATAGCCAAGGGGGATCAAACACACGACATATAAGGAGAGGCTAAAAAAGCTGGGTTTATTCAGTCTTAAAAAGGGGGGAGGGGAGACCTTTTTGCTGTCTTCAACTACCTAATGGGAAGGCAGAGCGAAGATAAAGCCAAACTCTCCACAGAGACGCACAGCAAAAGGACAAGAGGCAATGGACACAAGCTGGAATGAAGAAAACTCCAGCACAATGAAAGAATTTATTTTTTACCTTGAGGGTGCTCAAGAGTGGACCAGGTTGACCTGTGAGGTCATGGAGACTGAATAAAGCCCTCAGTAACCTGCTCTAACTGGGCTTGGTTTGGACAGGAGGTTCCAACCCACACGATTCTAACCAGCAGTTAAGTAAAACCAGTGACTACTCACAGGTACAAAGCATCACCTAAGGCAACTGCACCATCATCACAAACACTTCCAAAATGAAGTACCTCAGTCACTTTCCTTCTTTTCTCTCTTTGAATAAGTCTGTCACCCACTCAAACTTTCCACACAAGTAAAATAATTTAAATAACATCAAAAGCAGGATCCAACAATAAAGGAAAAAAAAAAGAAACAAATAAACAAAAAAGTAATTTTTTCATCTCTAGCATTATGAGTATATATAATTCTCTACTTACATAAGACCTCTATTGTTAGACTGGAGATATTCTAAGAATTCAGAAAGGAAGAAAAAAGTTTCAGTGTTTTTATAGGAAAGATAAATATAGGAGAGATATCTTCCTATTTTGCAGGAAAAATTTGAGGATAAAAGGTTAGGGTGGGCTAAGGACAATTTCTGAACTGCCAATTTACTCTCAAAATGTGAAAAAGTATATAAAGCTAACAAGCCATTTCAAGGAAGATGACACTTGAACAAGAATTCCAGAATACAATTTCTGTGCCAAATCCATATGTGATGTTAATCACACATGATCTCAAATTCTGAACACTGGAAGAGTTTTATAAGATAAGCAAAACACAGCAGGAAACCTTACAGTATATTATGCATCTGATTTGCACACTTCTGCTTTTAGACTTAGTTATGCACCATGGGATCCATCTTCATAAAAAAAAGTTAAGCTTGTGCAACTGAGAATATAGCAGCACTAAACAAACAGCAATCTATTTTTAGAAAGTGCTGAAAGGCAGCTACATACAGAATAAGATTAATAACGTAGCCTAACTACCTGGAAATTAGGCAACCAACACTTTGAGAAGGTTTCCAGGTTTGCTGCAATAATTGGAACATCAGGTTGAACTAAAGCACTGTATCTACATAGCAAAAGGAAGAAGAAAAAAATCAAGAATTTGTATTATTTAACACTTCTGGATTTATCCTGCAAACTTTCAAAGATGATGTCAGATAGATATTATCCCCTCTATAAAAACACACAGAAATTAAAGTCCAGAAAGGTTCCATGACTTCTGCAAGAAAGTAACTTGCAAATGTAGGACAGAAGAAGAAACTCTAAAATGTAATTAAAACAGAAAAAAGCAAGACACTTCTTTGTGTTGTCAATTGTTCAAAATTCACCTGAAATGGACAGCAAAAAAAGCACACAGAGAAAACTCAACAATCAAGAAAACCTCAATAATTTGGTCAAATGAAAAAGTTTTTTTTAGGGAAAGGACAAAAGGAGGATAGAAGAGTTAGTTAAACTCTAAGCTGTGAGAAAAATTTGCATTTGCCTTTCTGTAAAGGCCAAAGACCTGTTTTTTCCCCTATTCTTAGTGACACTGGCAAGCTTTCATACCCGTATGAGAAGGCAGTCAGCTGGATTAGATTGCTGATACGGATGAAAAGTAACACAGACTAGCTCCACCAACACTTCCACCCCCCGGATTAGTTTTCTGCCAATTTAGTTCCTTCAGCCAACTTGCCATGAAGCCAGAGAAGTGCAGGTGTTGACTCAAGCAAATCTGTGAGTGCACTGTCTCTGGGAGGGGCAGCAGGACTGTCACTCTGGGCAGCACAGAGCAGTTAGGTAGGCGTGGCTGTGTTGTAAATTGCTGGCACAATTACTTGGATGGCCATACAATATGGCCCCACACATAGAGGCTGCTAAGAGTTAGAAAATGACCCTGCAAATACACATACAGTTAAAAATCAAACAAATCATGTCTGTTTATATAAAAAAAATAAAATCAAAGAAATGCAACACAAATATAGGCAACAGCCTCCTGCGGACACTAGATACACTATATACTTCAACTCCCTTTGCAATTAGAGATCATCAATGCAGTGAGGCACGATGTAATGCAACTACATTACTGCATTAAAAACACAGAAATCTTTGTAATGGAAGTATCAAACTTCACTAGACCTAACAACAATGAGTTTAAGGAACACTGACAACTGCTAACTAAACCACAGTATGCTAAAATTCACTAAGCAGGCTTTATTTTTAAAAAGCTAAAAAATAACTTTAACATTCCTGGAAAAATAAACATTTTCTCAGTAATTACTTGTAAAGGCAGTGAAGATGAGGAAGTGCTATCGATCAACTAATTTTTAATGTAACAAAATAGCACACGCCAGCTTGCTAATTGCACCCAGTTATGAACCTACTTTTCAAGAAGTATCACTCAAAATACAGTTAAGGCAAAACATCCAACTTCTTAAGAGACCAGCCTGCAACTGGAGATGAGTTTCAGCCACCTTCATCCAAACGTGAAACTCATGCTTACCTTGATCTATCAGTTCTTTCTATCAAAGGGCACAGAGTAAGTCTTTCTTTCAAGTAAGGAGCAGTGCCTTTTCCATCTAACAAAGGCTTTGCTAGATGACAAAGAACTTCTTTACTACAATAATGACAGATACTTATTTTTTGTGGTATTCATCAGGTAAAGATTCAGCTACAACTTATTTGCCTTATGGCAGAATTAGCAATCTCAGTTAAAGGTTTACTGTGCCAGGTATATGCAATCATAATAACCTGGACCAGAGTAGTCCAGAAGTTCACTTTTGAAAGTTTATTCCCAATTGTAAAAGATCTGTAAATTGCCTCTTGAGCAATAAGCCTTGGTAGAAATAAAGTTACAATGGACTCTAGTAAGTGTTTCTAGAAGAAGTGAGCAGTCATCAGCAGGATATTCATATTTTGCTAAATGAGCCATAAAAATTGGACATGCCAAACAAACACAACATTATATCCTACAACATTAATAAAAATACATCAGTAGAATGGATTTTAGTACAAGTGAAACAACTGTATGGCACTGGATAAAAACATTCTCATGAAAATAACAAATATTTTTGCAGCTGTTTCTTACAGACATAAATGTCTAAGATTACATAATATTAATCATGTCATATAGTATTATGTTTTACCACACTAGCAAAATATTATTGGTATTTATCATTCCTGAAACATCATTGTGGCAAATCTTACTAGGAAAAAAAAAAAAAACAAACCAAAACCAGAGAGACTTTGCTCCAGCTATAGCTTATATGGTCTGAAAACAAATAAACAAAAACCCAGGAAGGCTTTGCACAGCGTTTCCGAATCATCACTGTTCTTTATTTATAATCATTCAAGAATCCGTCAGAGAAATTCAATGTCTTTCACTCCAAATTATTCTTTCATAGGCATTACTGGGACATGCATTCAGAAATGTTTCCTTGCTTCATGCAGCACTTACAGCACTCGTCCGGTAACAAAAACTTTTTAAAGGCCTGCTGACCAACCTGGGAAGAATAACCACAGCCTGTTAATTTATTCCCTCCAGCCTTCACCATAAACTTGTTCTGTGCAGAAGTTAACCTGTTATTTAAAATAAGTGAATTTCCCTGGGCAGAATAAAGCTGGTGTTACACAAAAGTATTTATTCTAAAGTTTAAGTTATGTATTACACCTTAACCTGACTTAACAGCTCACCAGAGAGAGATGAAAGGGGGAATGTCATACTCCTCTCACATGCAGAGTCTGTCTGCTCTCCCCAGTCCAAGCCATTGTCCTGCCTCTCACCCTTTAATAAGCAAATTCAACAGACGTTTGGCAAAGCACCAATCTGGCAAGACAGTACACAGCAAGTTCAATCTCTTTGGCAATAAACTGGTACGTCTCAGGGTGGTGGACAGTCTGAGACATACCACAAGGCTGGAATTTGGCGGGGGCAAAGGGGGAAGAGAAGCAGACCTCTCCCTCTCCCCCACCTGCAGCAGTGAGCCCTAAGAGCTGCACAGCTGCAATATATAACTCCCTTTAATCAGTTAATAATGTTCTGTTAGTCCGTATGCCCAAACCAGTTAATAATTTCAAACCTTGCAAAGAGAACCAATAAATAGTTGGCATGCAGCTTTACATCCAAAATGGAGTCGCAGCATGATAAGATAAAAGCAGCAACGTCACAGTTCACTGCTTTAGGGAATCCGTACACCCAATTTATCATTACCCTATATGAGACAATAGCATCGCACCTTCACCATTTTACTATTCTTTAGACAGTTTATTTTGAAAGAATTATTTTCAGATTTTATATCCATGCTGCAAATTGCTAGTGTACATTAACTACAAGACATCAGTACTCATGCATTTACTACAATCCTTTTAATAACCAACTATCCTCGTATATTAGAACATATATATTAAAACATAATTCCTTCCACAGATATTTAGAAAAGTTATTCAAACAACAGCATTGCCAAAATGCTATTTCTTTAACTCACAGCAGATATCACACCATAAATAAAAACAAAACAACTTCTCAAAAGTTATTTGCTTCCTGCTAGCTACAGTACCCAAATAACCATTAGCCATTCTGTATTCTGATTTATACTAGACTGTAATTCAGAGACTGAATTCCATTTGGCACAATCCCCAGTTCTGTGCAGGGAGACTACACCATACAAGAAAAATAAATAAGTTTTCAGTACTTTTACGACATTCTATTGAAAGTACTCAAAAGACATCTCACAAATGTGTCTATGTACCAATGACTTACCAAGCTCTAGTTATAACATGTTAGTAGTTCTCAAAAAAAGCTTCCAACCTAAACATGTGTCACTGAATTAGGCAGTGATTTGATGATTAAAAATACACTATTTGATTTTAACCCATTATTTAAGAACCGGTTATCTTTTCCACATTTCCTAAAGGAAATGAAATTTCGTGGCCTCAGCGGCAGAATGAAAAACATTTTTTATCTTACATTTGTGAAGGATCAGGAAATAAAGATTGCCAGGTAATTCTTTTTGCGTCATGATATCCATCAACACAGGCTGCTGAGCACCCACTATAGAAGTGTCATTTACTCCTGTGAACACAACATTCATAAGCAACCGACTTGACCAACACAAGACACCAACTTTGACTTGACCACAGCTTAAGATCAGCTTCATCTGAAAATATTACACATGCAAGGCTGTTGAACACAGCACGAGGAAGTTTAAGAACGCATGCTTTGAAAAATTAAACGTGTAAGATAAAACCAAGTTTAATTCTATATGATGAATAAGAATAGTAATATTTTTACTAGTGCTTTAATTTTCTTAATTTTAAGTAAGAAGTAATCAAGTACAGAGCATCAGACAGATTTTAACCTATGTAAGAATATCCCTACCTTAAAAAAAACTTCCAAACTGAAACCAAATAGGTGCTAAAACATGGGCCAAAAGAAAGGAACTTTCCAAATCTGCTCCCCACCCCACCCCCAATGGAAGTGCCTTTTAGAACAATCAAGTTAAGAGAAGAATTACATTTGCCCCTTTTCCCCCCAAAAAGAATTTGTTCACTGTATCTCTACTGCCTCCCCCACCACAACAGCTCCATTTTTATTTATCTTGTTTTCTCAGCGTCCTTGCAGTATCTTAAGCTATCCTGTACACTCTTCCACTCCTTTCTGCAACGCACACACACAGATGGAGGCACACACTGTCCCGTTTACTGAGTCCTCTAACTGCCCTGACCCCTGACTGCTCAGCCAGTATATGTACTAATACCAGTTAGCAGCAAACCGAACCATGCTGAAAAACATTCGCTTCAGGGACACTAATTTTGACTTTTTTGTTTTATGAAAGTGGGCAAGTTTCACAGAATTTCTAGCTATTTACCTGTGAGATCTCTACTCCTCTGCAAACAAAAGGGTTTAATAGCTATTAGTGGGAAGGGAGGAGACCGAATGATGAGAGATGACTCAAAAAACCCTCATATTCTTATACAGCAATATTTAAAAGTGACAAGTTTGGTTATTAGTCTCACATTATAGGACCTGCTACAACACAAAACACCTTGACACCACTCAGTTATCTCATTTAAAAGACACAGCTAAAACTCTATAGAAAAGGTGAAGTCTGATACTGCACTGAAATCCATGCAGAGTCTTCCAGAAACAACAGTAATAAAAGCCAAAGTTGTTGTTGAAATCATTACAATAAATAATCCATTATGTTTTATCCTTGTACATAAAACAAGAAGCAAAAGACTAAAATATCCCAATAGGCTTATCATAAAAGTATCTGTGCATGCAAAACGTTTGCAAAATGTTGGTTTATGCTTGCTATCAAGCCACATATTGATGTTATTATTTATGTTATTACTACTACTTTTGTAGTTATACTTACATGAAGAAGAGTGTAAGGATCTCTTTCAGGAACATTCCCAATTTAATTTTGGTTTTTTGGCCATTAAAAACCAGTAGAATTTCTGTACTTTTTCTGAGGAAAGAGTAGTGCTTTCCTATCAAATGCAAGTGCCAAAACATAATGGATGAGGCATCCCACACAAGATTGTTACTCTTACACCTGAAGCTTCTATGTCCCACTTTGTGCAAAATTATTATAGCAGCAGCTACTTAGGAAAAACTACCAAATAATAAATGCCCCCTTAACAAAAAACAGAAAATTGTACACAGATGCTTTCCAAATCAGAAAGCCAAGGACAAGCCTGGACTCCTAGAATCCTATGTCTCAAAATTAAAAACAAGGTGATGATGTGGAAGAGGACTTAGGCACAGGATATTATTTTAGAATGTGCTACCAAGCATATTACAACATATGTTTATAGCGCATTAATAGATAAATGAAGTTTATTTTCAGCATTTTTCTACATGCTTTCAAGAAGCAGCCTGTCTTTCTTAATATTTCATGCCACCTATCACCCCAGTTAGATTGGCACATCAAAAAATAAGACAGTAAGAAGGTAGTTTCAATTTGACTTTGCTTTGAAATAGTTCTCAATAAGTGGGTTTCATTCCTAGAAAATAATCTGTCATTGAAGTCAATGAGAAGGTTTCTTATTCTTAAAATCACTGGAAAAGACAGCTGAACAAAGGTTTGAGAAGACACATATGCAGTGCTGGAAAGAAATTCTGAACAGGTCAGAATAAGCAAGCCATAGAGCAGTCACAAATTCCCCACTTTCAGACAGAAAATTACTCTCAGGAAAAACAGAAGAAACTAACAGAACATGTCCAGACATTGATGGGACTGATGTAAACCAGAGAGGAATTCAACAGCATAAAGCAAGAGTTTGGATTATGATAAAGACATGGAAGAAGGTGAATGGTACCTGACGCATCCCTTCCCCTCATTTTCAAGCTAATACTTATCTCCACTAGGTCATAAACAAAGAGTCAGAGACTGCTTCAGAGACAAGTACAAAAAATTAATAATTATTTTTCTCTTAACAGTAAGATTTAAAGAGAAGAATCTTAGCAGGTAGAAAATTTTCAAGTGTTCTATCTGAATATAAACTCCACTAATTTGTATTACTCTTGTCAGAGATTTCTCAGTATGATTAAAAGAAAGGGGGGAAAAAAAAGCAGGAAAGGCTGACCACCACTTCAAATGGCAACTCTATGTCTATACACTAATATACAAATGCTGTGTGTTTCTGTATCACTCCAGAATCTCAGCTGCCTTTAAGAAAATACAGAAGACTCTTGCTTTGGTGAAGACAATTCTTTACATGTGAGCTGAATGAAAAATAAAGCAGCGTTCGAGAGTCCTCTGGCAGACAACTGTGAAGCTCCTGCTGCTGCTAATGGGTAGTCCACATAGTTTTCTTTATTGTTATTAGGAAACCTGTAGCCAAGAAAATGGAACGAAAATTGAGCAAATTCCTGTCATGATTGCACTGAAATCTTCCAGCAGCTCTGTAGGTAGGGACTGGCAACATTCCTTAGAAAGGAGGTTCTCAAAAGGAAACTTCAATATTGGTTCTCAGTATCACTACTGTAACCACCAGGAGACTGAGAAAAGAAAACAGGAAGGAATAAAACGTTTCTCCTTTCTTCTGGAAAATACATGCATTTAGGAATACTTTAAAGTTTGCCTGTTATCTACTGCACAAACATAGGTAAACTTTAAATTTAAAGGGTGGAAAAAAGAAATTACAATTTCCTTGCAACTCAGTAATATCCAAGGAGGCAGAATATAACAGAGTTCCCACAGTTTTTCTTCAGGGGTAATGATCAACAGTACTCTCTATTCCCACACGTTGAACATCCCCCTATTCTAAATCCAAATAGATTTGCCTATCATTGCTTTGTATTTTAGGTGTGACGATCAATTGAAAAAACAGGAATTCCTGCAGATGGCAATCTCTGATCACTAAATTTCTAGTCCTCCAAATCAGGAAAGAATTCCCATGCAACAGGACTCCTTTGTTAGTGTGAATTTCTGCATATTCTGCCCATAACTTTGAACTGTAGGAAAGCAAACTAAGAAAATGAGGGAAAAGTTTTACTAATTCCACTTGCAAACTAGCTTAAATAACAAAAATAAGGTACTTTCTACAATTCTGAATTCTAACAGTCCTGACATTTCAAGAAAAGTAAACACGCAGGTCATGTGTATCAATGTATGTGATGTATATCAACTACTAGCACTGCTCCAGAATGATAACAAATGAAGCTTTAAAAAGAGTCAAACATCATAGTTCTAGGGATCTTTTTCACATTTTCCATAAAACAGTCTATACAACACAGCATAAAAAATGATGATGACACATTAGATACGCAAAACTGGACAAAAACCATGTACTAGTATGAATCACTCTGTTCAAGAATGGCATTAGCAGATAGGCAACAGATAAATCACTTAAGGAACATCCTTCCAGAAAGACCATTTTGTTTTTATTGGAGAAGAAAATAATAAAAATATTAAAAGGAAGCACTTTAACGGCAGAATGACAGCCATATTTCTTCACAGTAACATCTGTTACACTAAATGAGAGAAAAGCAGTATCTTACTGGACATGTGGAATCAAAACCAAAATTCTGAACAACTATCATACTTAAAAGCAATTCATTTCACTTAACTGTTTTATCTTACATGTTTTATCTTAAGTCTGACTGATAGTCAACATAAGCATTACAGCACCAGAAGTTTCTGTGTATACACATATATATATACATACATACATATACAGGTACATATTTAAACAGCATAGTTTCCACGAGACTGAGTTCAATTAGTGATAGATCTAACATCCATTTGGCACATAATTCATCTGTTTTGTGCATTAATGGCAGGGATGGAACGATGAGTCCTCCCCCTCCTCTCTACCAGCCTTTAATATAACACCTCCAAAAACATCAAGTAAACAATTTTTGGCTGTTGCTTACACAGACTTCAACAGAGTCCCTGAAATATACACACCAAGAGTTATAGATATAACTCACAGCTCATGTATTAATCATCATCTTGCAATAGAAGTTGCCATATCTCTGACTCTATTACACTTTTATCCCCGTCCACGTTTTTGTCCACATTATACTTGTTTCACAAGTTTGGCATTCTCATGCTTGTCTAGCCTTTGGATAATGGTGGTTCTAACATCATTAGGTTGATCTAATGTGCTGCACGTTTCCAGATTACAGATTGCCAAAAACCCCCCATATATATATATGTGTGTGTATATATATATATTTTCTATGCCTTTATTTTTTCCTATGAAGTCAACATCCCTAATAAGAACCCCTCACGTCTGAAAGCCTTCTTTTCCCTTTGCATCAAATCAGTACAAAGTTTACCACCTCTTACTAGATCTGCTATATAACTATCATCCCATTTGGACTTGGGCCACCCTCAGAAATTTTTTGTCACCACCATCCACATTAGGTTTTCTTCACACGTGCATGCACACTCGCACACTCTTAGGGTTTCTATCACATCATCAGTCCTAAAGTTAACGTGTCCCCAAATAAAGGGGAAACAAAACAACAGCTGATAACTCGGTTCACCAGTCGTGGAATACTGAAGCTTCGAATGGGGATGCTATCCAGTGTCGTGTCGGTCCTGCTGTGGGAAAGAGATCTCAGAAGTAAAAAATGTGTGGTGTTGCACCTGAAACCTGTCTTTTTTTAGCCACCTGTCCAACCAGCAAGTAGCCAAGGTGCACACAGAAGAGAATGACTAGTCATCACCCCGACACTGTCAGTTGTCTGCGCAAACCTGACTATATTCTGTGGAGAGAGTTCAAGAAAAAATGGAGTGTCTGCATTTCACCACCAAACACTTTAAAGGTAGAAGGGAGGTAACATGACAGCCGTTACTAACCAGAAAGAGTTTCTGAACATCAGAATTTCAGATTAATTATTCAAAACAACATGCAGTATTTTGTTCACACAGTACTTCTATTCCAGAACCTCTAGTAATAAAAAACAAAACCCAATATACCGCAGCAAGAGAAAATCTGCAAGCGGTATGTTCTGCATAATATAGGTACTACAAAAACTCCAGTGTTAAACTTATCCCTGACTTGAAAAACTCTACTTATGAGGAGTAATTTATTTCATTAACATATCTTTTTCTTCCTTATCATCATGATAATTTAGCAGAATTTAACAGACTACTGGCCTATGTCATCAGGATATATGCTTATAGCAATTTTGCAAAACTACAGTAGCAGTTTTTTTTTAAATCAGTGAAACTGTAAAGGCTCGACAGTTAAAGATATTCGAATTTCAGGAGACTTTTTGCATCATAATTAAGAGCTTTACAGTGACAAAAAAACCCCACCAACCCATACATCAAAAAAAATGACTCAAGGGTTTATAAACGCTAAAGGTTTCTTTCAGTTGCAGCTGATAGATTCATCATTATCCTCTCCGTATCACAAATGTAACAATGATCCCCCTCCCAAAATTAACCGCAGTCCCAAACCTTTAAAGTAGCATTTTAGAAGCAGGCAAGACTAATTTTTTGGTGGGGGGAAAGGGTTCGGGCTAGGCCGGGGCCTGGGAGCAGACTAAAAGCAGGGAAATGCAGCAGTGAGGCGGCACAGCAATCCTCGCTTCCCCTCCTC
>NW_009191591.1:0-215 GCF_000690835.1 Fulmarus glacialis | reverse complement strand
CCCGGCCGCCCACCAGCCCATCGCCCCTCCGAGAGGAGATTCCTCCCGCTGCAAAACCGGCCCTGCTGCACCAAGCCCAGGCTGCTCTCAGCGCTCTGCCCCTACAAAGAAAACACTGCACTTCCAAAGCCTCAGAAAATTAAAAGAAAGAAAGAAAAAGAAATCAAATCGTCCTCACTAACCCCTCCCTCAAAAGCAGGTCTCTTTTCACCACC
>NW_009191590.1:2182-2437 GCF_000690835.1 Fulmarus glacialis | reverse complement strand
GGCGGCGAGCGAAGCCGGGCCCCATCCCACCACCATCCCCGAGCCCCCACTCCCCCCTGCCCAAGGAGCTGGGGGACATCTCGGCAGCTAATTTGCTTTGCAGACCCTCGATTGCCCAGGGGAAGGCGGGCGCCTTTTCCTCTGGGCCACTGGCTCCCCCTTTTCATCCGTGCGCGGCCCCGACGGCTGCGGTGCTGCAGAGACCCCCCGGAGCCACCCGCCCGGGCGGGGGATTGTGTGCAAATGAAAAGTACT
>NW_009191590.1:0-2135 GCF_000690835.1 Fulmarus glacialis | reverse complement strand
AGCCACCCGCCCGGGCGGGGAATTGTGTGCAAATGAAAAGTATTTTTTTGGGAAAGCCCAGGGATGGAGGGAGCCCGCTGGGACGGAGCCTCTGCGCTCAAGCGAGCAAGAGCAGGAGTGCAAAGCAAGCCATGCCCTCATAAAAACATACATAAAAAAAAAAATAAAAGCAGGTAGAATTGGCCCATCATTTGAGGAGGACGAGATGTGACGTTTCCCCTTGGCGAAGCCACAGAGGCTTTCCATGAGGTTTGGGGTCTGCAGGGAGGCTGCGGGATGGTGAGCAGTGCCCACGGTGGTGGCCCTGGCTGGGGACCCAGGCTGGGCCCGCACAAACCCTGCACAAACACGGCCAAGTCGTGGCTTGCGTTGCGAGAAGCTGGCAAGTCCCCCCGAACTCTCCCAGGGCCATCCCAGCCGGGCTCCGGGCGATACCAAACATCTCAGGAACATGTTTGCTCCCAGAGCCCTGGTCCCTGGAGCCGTGCAAAGAGGAGAATTTCAAAGGGTTGGGTTTTTTGGGTTGTTTTCTTTATTGTTACCTCCTTAGCCCCTGGTCGCAGGGCACAAGCACAGCCTGAACCCGCTTGGTGCAAGCCCAGCGAGAAGGTAAGAACAACTAGAGCAACCTGATTTGGAGGGATGCTCAGGCGTGACACCTGAGCGGGGAAACCATCACCGATTCCTCGAGCTGGAAAAAACCAGGCAAAAAATGGTGGGGGGGAAAAAAGCTTTACATCTCCCGCAAAGGCCACCGCCTTCGGCGTGAGCAGCCGTCAGCGTTTCTGGGCTCGGCATCCAAACCGAAATGAACTGAGCAATCGCACATGTTCTTCCTTTGCGGAGCCAAAAGCTGTTCCTGTCATGCTATGTAGTTGCTCTCTGATTAATGTAGGATATATATTTTTTTCAGGGAAGAGAATCAGAGAAACCGACAGCAGCATGTTAAGTACTTGGCAAACAATTTCTTTTATGTTGCGCGTAGGTAGCGCTCAATATATTTGCGAGCTATATATAGCTAAATACATATATATCTCGCTCCACATAATGTTTCCACTTTTTTGTGGACTACCTGCAAAACACAGACACTATCAGAAGCTGTAAATACCGTCATTACACCAGCGACTGACAGCCAATTCTCCAAAGATTTTTTTGCTGCAAAACATTTTTGGGTTTTCCAGGGAAAGACGAGGGGGTTTGGTCCTGTCTTGCCCACCCTGCAGGCAAGGATGGGGCTCACGCGTTTCGGGGTATCGATGCACCCAGAAGAGTGTCCTGGAGCTGTAGGTGCCTGTTGGTAATTCAGGGCAAATTTTCAGGAGGTGTTTGAGAAATTTTCTCGGTGCAGGCATCGAATTGGAGGGGTGGTGGCTTGGCTTCTCCTTTCAAGATAAAAAATAAAGGAAAAACTTTGGGAAAGGGAGGTACAACAAATGAAACCTTTTTTTTTTTTTTTTTTATTCCTACCCTTCTTAAACAAAGCTAAATCTGTGTCGCTTTGAAGGGAAAAATTCCCATTTTTTTTGTTTAGGAAGCGTTGGAACAAGATCCTGGGACTTCTGGAAAAAATAATGCTGCTGTTTTTTATTTTTCCCCTGTTCCTTCCAGCTTGACTCCCCAGTCAGACTGGTCCCTCTTACCCCTGGTTGCATTTTTTTTTCCTAAAAAAGCATCAGAAGAGTCACCGCTGTATTTTCCCCATTCGCAGAGAAATTCGCAGCCTGAACCATCCATCCCGACGCTGTACAGAAATGTGCTGGGTTACCTTTTTTTTCCTTTCTCGTGGGCTTCCCTGCCTCAAAGTGGAGGGTTTGTGGAGGTTTATCTGGTTTTCCTTTGTTCAGCGCTCACGAAAGAGAAAGAGGAAGGAAACCCGCCATCGCTCGCCCTGATGTTTGGTTAAAAATAGCAGGGCTGGCTGGGCCGGGGTTCCCGTCCTCGCTAAAGGTCACTTCCCCAAGCCCCACCGCTGAAAATATGCCACCAAATTTGGCACATTTCTGCTGGTTTGGAGGCAGCGAAGAACCTGGAGGAAGGAGGGATGCTCACCGCCCTCCAAAGCTCGGCTCCAGGCCGTGCACGGGTCTTATTTTCCATCCCAGTGAACCGCGTCCAGGGTCCCCTCCTCGGGGTTG
>NW_009191589.1:0-7695 GCF_000690835.1 Fulmarus glacialis | reverse complement strand
CCCTCCCACCCGCTCTGCGCAGGAGAGCCCTCGCTGCCCAAGAAGCATCTTTTGGGGCTCCTTTTACTGGAAAGGGACACCTTTGGGTTTAGGAAAGGAAAAGAGCAGCTTGACCAAGCAGAAGTAGTTCTCTCCTGTGGATCGCTGTCCAGAAAGCCCCATCTAGTGGTGTATTTTGTGATAAATTAATGCTGCGCCGTTGGGAATAAAAAAATGACGAGTCGCTTTATCCCTCTGGGTCCTGCAGGTACGCAGCATCTGTGGAAGCGCTTATTTATTTAACTGGGTTTTGGCTTGCTAAACTGAGGAAGGCTTGAAGGGCAGGATTGGTGCCAGCCCCCTTTAGGGGTGTCCTGACCTTGTGTGACCTTGAGATCATCCCCAGCTCTCGTCCACAGCCTTCCTGCCTGCGAAAGGGGACGATGCTGGGCTGCCCAAGGGATGCTGTGCGGCCGGACCCGGTGGCATCAGCAGAGCCCTGGCAGAAGGTGCCATCGGGGCAGGATTGCGGGTGCTGGCAGTTTGGGAATACACAATTCGGGGTGTCTCATCTCAGGGCTGATGCAAATGTTACAGAGAGGAGAGAGCAGGCGCCCTGAGTCATTCACGGGACTTTACAGGCACAGAAGCACCTTCCCTGTTTTAGAAGGAGGGGGTGGAAATCGGGCTGTAGAATCAGCTCCATTGATTTTTTTTTTTTTTTAATGTTTTTTTTTCCCCGGTGGCCTGATTCAGCATCTGCCGATGTAAAGCTTAGCTAGGACTTGGTTTGGCTTCTGTAAGGCGAGAAATAAATTTGATTGATCCAAGGTGCCCTTCTGCATCCCGCTTGGGTTGAACTGCTCCTGACACTAGACAGGCAAGTAACTTGTAAAGTGCTGGGGATGGGGGGAAGCCGCTGAAAAAACCCAGCCTGGATCTGCTGAGATAGGAAGTAGAGAGGTGGGATCGATCCGAGGAAAGTCCTGGGAGCGCTGCAAGCCCACCAGTGCTTTCTCAGAAAATTCTTCTGTAGATTGACTGGGGACACATCCTAGAGCATCCGTGGACAGAAAAAAATTCCCCAGGCTTGTTGGGGCAGATAAAGCGGCAGGCTGGGAGCGGTCAGGCTGGCAGGGCTGTGCTCAGCACTGCTTGTACTGGGCCAGAGCTGAGGCCAAGTGCTGATCCTCATCAATCAAGCTAATCGTGCTGTGCAGGCATTCCCAGAGAAGATGCCATTCGCTGGTAACGCTCGAGGTTTCAGGCAAGCAGAAAGCAGGAGCCACTCAGTTATCAGAGGAGTGAAGTGGGTGAGCTGAACTGGGAAGGCTTTGAAGGAAACAGTAAGTTTGGGCTGGGGTCCTCTCTTAGAGCTCGTCACTTCACCCAAAGGAGATGGTTTGAGCAATGCAAGTGTTGGCAGCAATGTTTTGGTACATTTGCTATGAGCCTGATTGTTGCAATCAAGAACCCAAAATAATCTGCCCTTCCTCTGCCGCAGGCGGCACTGGACATGCTTAAACATGAGCACAAACGGTAATTCAGGCAGAATATGAAACCGCTGAGTTTTTGTCTCTTCTTTCCCCTCTCCTTCCCCCCTCACTACCAGTTACTTCTGTCCTGCACAGGGCACTGTGGAGATGTGCCCAGAGAACCTGCTCCCAGACCCTTCCCTCCTGTCTGGCCGCCTGGCAATTTGAATTCACTTCTCAGCCCTAAACTTCAGGGCATATCTTGGACTAGTTTAACTTCCATGATTTCCCTAATTCCCCCGCTCTCCCCAGACACAGCAGGCCTGCTGCACACTGTCCTGCTCCACAGCTGAAAATGCCCTTGTGCCTTTCCAACAGTCGGTCACTGCTAGTTTATGTACTTGCTTGAAGTGTGTAAACACTTCCAAGTGTGTACACCAGCCTGCAGGTGTAGACACTTCCAGGGGTTTGTGAGCACTTTGTTCAGGAGAAGCAGGACTGTGCTCCACGGCAGAAACAGCCGCAGCGGGGTGACCCTGCGCCCGCTGCCACACCACATTTCTGGGGAAAAGAGCCTCGCTGTGCCCCTTCGTAGGGCTCCAGCTGCAGAGCGGAGGGGGACCAATACCAGTTTTAAATAACTGTATTTGTGCGTGTTAAAGATCTGTGCCCCAGCTCCATATGCAGGGACTCCAGGTTAACACTCGGCGAGAGGCAGGGTAATTGTTAGAGAGTCTAAAAGGGAGAAATGCTGCGTCTAGCAACAATACCATCCAACGATTTTAAAGAGGGCACAAAACCAAAACGTGAACAGAAACATGAGCAGACACCCTCTGCTGAAGCAGTTTGAAAAATAGCAGCAGCAAAGATAACTAGTACTAAATATTTACGTTTAAAAGGAAAGTACATATACCATATCTACTGAAGGGAGAAAGAAGGGCAACAGTGAAGAAAGCCCAACCAAAACTCTGTGTGTGGGTGTGAAGGGCAGTGCTGGAAGAGGTAGGTGAAGGGAAGGAGATAGTAAAGTACTAACCCGAGAGGGAAAAACATGTTCACGTATGCAATTCTGAATATTTAAACAAGGGAATTCACAGGTAAGAAGGTAAATGTAGTCAATAAGTTAAAGGTAAAATAATGACATAGCTGTTGTCATTATTCAAAATCAAATACCAGAAGACCAAAAAAGACCCCCTCCCCCAACCCCTGAATAACTCAGCAGTAACGACTAAGGTCGTTACAGACTTCCTTCTATAAACCTGTGATTGAAGTACCCAAACATCTCTCTTCTAATATGGAGGTAGACACGGGGGACGTGTAGAATGACATAAAATATAGAAATCGGTTACATTTAATTTGAGAGTACGAGCCGACATCACATGCTAAATAACTGCATGACGCTTAGGAGCAAGGTTAAGTTTTAGTTGTATTCTTATGTTAACTTATTTGGATTTATTTGAACTTTAAATCTGAACTTCCTGGATCCGTAGTGTAAATTTTAGGGATGATTAGAATAAAATCTACAGACAGCACTTATCATCTAGAACATCTGAGACTTCTCTAGCATAGAATACGAGGCCAACTGTCTACGTCTGCTACAATCTATTTTTATACAACTGCTTGTGACTCCTTGCCTTGCTGACCACTGATTTTTAAAGTGTAAGTAAAAATCGCAGTATTTTACTCGAACAGTGGTTTAGCATGTGCTGACACTGAAAGCAGACTTTTGGGGTATTTTTTTTAAAAAAAAAAAAAAAAAGGTTGTGAGGGGAGTGTAAGTCAAATTATCCAGGCTTTAATTTGCTGGGTATGGACAAACATTTATTAATGCAAGTCTCAGCAACAAAAGTTTTTATTTCAATTATTTTCAACCAGAAGGAATGTTATAGCTCTACACCACAAAGCCTGTTGATACACACTTCTCGTTTACCCTATTTCCACGCTGCTTTGTGTATCAAACATACTCAGAAACAATCTGTATAGATGGCTCCACAATCTCCAGTTCTGAGACAGCATGGCCCAAAAAAACTGTTGGCCTGCTTCACTCCCCCCTAAATTATTCCATCTGTAAAACACAAATAACAAAATATATTTTTGCTTCCAAGAGCTTCACTTATCTGCAGAAAAATAGAACTGCTTAAGAGTGAGCTAGTTAGATTACGAAAGGGTCCAAGCACACACCCTGCACATTCTGCACCTCCCAACAAATTTGTGAGGAGGAAGCATTCACAATTTGATCCAACTAAAAAGGAGCCATATAGTGTTCAAGGAAAGGAGATCCATCCTATCCAAAATACTGAATGCCTTCCCATTCTTCCCTCTAGAGCAGGATGAGGAGGATAGAGCTGCAGCTATGAAACATTTCTCTAAGTACTGGGACACATTAAAAATGAACCTTCCGAACACTGCAAAATTTCAGAACAAAACCTAAAAGGCTTTTTTTTTTTTTTCCAAAACATAGTGAAAACAGCATACAGAGCTTGAATATCCACAGCACAAACCGAAAAACAAAGGGAGTTCATTCGATCTACAGTGCTTTTGTTAAGGTATTCAGAGACTTTAGTGCATTCTTTTTAGAACTAAGCTCGGAAACTATATTCCATTTTTCATTTTATTAGAAAACTAAACTGTATGAGGCAAAGAAACATTTGATCAAACACACAACAGTGAAAACATGGCACTGACAAGGCATTTAACCCAACCATTATCACAAACTGTGATTCAGGATTCTCTATTGCTTTCAGTCAAGTATACATCATTTCTGCCATGTGAGACATTTTCTTGGGAATATATAAGTAGTATTCCATGTATCCAGAAAGATCTTCAATAGTCACATCATCCACAAAGGCTCGAGCTTGCTCAGAACAAGATCTAGGAGAACCTGATGAGGCTGTCCCACAAGGGGATCTATTTTGAAGAGACTGGGCATGGACTCCTAGGACTGCCTTTTCGCATTCTGACAGGACGCTCCGTAAGCCAGAGAAAGAGTACACTTCCATGGTTCGCCACTGTTTGCACTGGCATTTCTTGTCCGTACAAGGGCACTGCTTGCCATTGCTAAGCATGGATAAGGACTGGAAATCGGAGGTTTGGCTAGAATGCAAACTAGTTTCAAAGGATGAGGAGAGAGCAGGGTAATTCTCTCTTGACTTCTCCAAAGGCTCTTCGGCGGTGAAAGCTTCCAAAGGTTCAGTTCTGTCATCACTGGCCTCAAAGTGAGAATCGTATCTGTCCTTCGTACCGTGTTCTGCTGTCACAAAAATGTCTGAGCTGATACTACCCTTTGACGTGTCTGCCTGGGTTTTGTGTTTCAGCTGGTTGTTGGCTTTCATATTGCAATACGTAAACTTGGGAGGATGCAGCACGGGAGACTTGGAGCGTCTGCGACGTGGGACTCTTGCCGATCCCCTGGAAGGCTTTCTCACACACCTGCAGGGTTATAACAGTAAGCAAGTAGGTAAGCTCTAAAATGTGGCTAAAAACGTTTTAGAAGATTTTTTTTTTTTTTCTGCTTAGAAAAATCAGGTGACAGGTCACTCTGACAGGAACAGTGGAGGAGTCTGAAGAAATTGGGGCTCCCCCAAAGGAAAGACACGTACAAACAGCCCTTATTTAAAGGTACATCCCCCCAAATCTTTTGTGTTAAGCAAATGATACTTTGTCATCCCAAACTGAACTGTCATGCAGAACCTGGATATCAGTTGGAGCTGCTGGCAGAATTGCACTCAATATCCAGGTACTTCAATACAGAAATAAAATAACCCGAGAAAGATGTGAGAGGGGGTTGCAAAGGTATAAGACTTGAAGAAAAGGACTTCTGAGGAAATCAGTGGAAAATAAGGTTTTAGGTACCCTCTCTAAAAGAGGCAATATTGTTTTTAAAGTCTATGATGAAAGCCCCTTAAAAAACACCATATCAAACAGTTTCGGTAAAGTTTTGTAATAGAAAGGAGAGAAAAAATATGTTGAAGCAACTAATTAACAACAACTTTCATTGGAAACAGTATGCAAGCGTTAAATGTCTCAAACCAGAAACACATGCACGGTGCAGTGAATGGTCTGGTTTACCCATGCCATGCTTCCTTTGAGCAGACAGTCTGTTGCTTGGCTCCATCCACGGCTGCTCTTGTCGGAGTTCTGAGAATCGTCCCGTCGCCCACAGACAGAGCTGCAATACATCTGTGTAAAAAGGGAAATGCCACGTTACAGTATTGCCTGAACATACTGCTTCAGAGGTCTAGATTCAGCCTATTCGCTTTCGATGTTTAGCTACGACATTTAAGTTTGCAGCCTTGACTTCCTCTACAGTCACTGGTTAGAAACAGGCTATTACAGAGATTTATGTAACCGCTTTTACTAGATTGACCTCAGTCAAGTGTCTAAAGATAGGTGAGATGAAATGAAAGGAGGCCAAAATGCCCACAGGCTGATGTCATGCCTTATTTGCACCAAAATGACACATCAAAGGAATGTAAACTCAGGTTCCAAATGTTCTTGTCAGACAATAGTCGTTAAAGATAGACTCCTACTCGTTTAAAATGCTAAGTCAGGAACTCATAGCAGCAGGCTGAGTCGTCAGTGGAGAAGTGGATGAGGTACAACAGACAAGGACAGATTACTAATTTATTTCTCATTAAAGTTCCCAGATAAATATGGAATGAAAAAAAAATCTGGCCCTGGAGGTCCAGGCAACAAACATAAATGCCTTAGCACGCGAATCTGTATTTATGATGGCTGTATGTGTGATTTGGGACACAGGACAGGAAATCGTAAGAAATGAGGCTGAAATTCTAGCAGAAGAGCCCAAAGTACTTTGCCCAAAGTTGATCTTAAGGGATTAATCACAAGACTTGAGCTGTTCAAAACACATGCCTGCAAAACAAGATATTTTTATGCCTAAGAAGATATTATCAGAAACCAACCAGAATTCCACATAGTCTGTCACTGGCAATACATCAAAAGTGGTATGCTTAATAAGCATAGTTCCATGTTAGAGAAACTAACATGGAACTCTTTACATGTTTTTTCCACATTTAACAGAAGACCTCCTGAAGTAGAGGAAACGACTAGCGAAGCAAAATGTATTTTACCATGCAGAGGAAGTCATGAGTTCGCAGTACTGATGGCTATGGAGATGAATTCACAAGGTAACATTAATCATCAATATAAAGCTTTCTCTTGCATCTGTGAATTCCCAAAAGACTTCAAGTGAACTACCTCACGAAGTGTCAGACTGCCTAATTTTATTAACTTCTACTTTTAAGGAAGACACTTATACTACGTATTATCAGTATAGCCAGTGTGTTATGGAATAAGTTTTTAGTGTAAGAATGTCTGCAGACATTTTACTCTACAAAATCCCCTGAAATCAGAAACAATCAGTGCTCGTATTTAGCCTGACGACTTCCAGTGAGACTGGGCTCTCCAGCACACTACGAAGTGTTGGTGCTGTCCTTCCGACGCCTTCCAAGCAAACCTTCATGCACTACAGTAAAGGCTGATAATGTGGTTGAAGACACCAGCACTTACATGAACGGACAAACAAGTTCTGTATCACACAAGGTGACTATGGCTACCACAACAGTTAAGAGTGGGTTCACTGCTTTGGGCAAGTCATTTCATGTTTTCATACAGTCACTGTAATTTCAGTTGGATATTGTGTCAAAATTAGTCAGTAATAAAGTACTGCTTTGCCTATTAGACAGTTATAATGCATTTCATCTGAAGCGATACAGTTGTCTCCTCTTGGAGAGTAAGGAACCTTTCACCAAATGACATTTGTTTTGAGATGCAAAATAATAGAAAACAAACACAAATATGTAGTAAGAAACTGAAAGATGGCACAGTCCTTTTTGTTGCTCACTTCCCCTGCTGCATCCACTCTCAGCTTTTTGAAAGCTGTTTGCAGACTCTCTTCCTCTTCATCTTTAGTTTCCAAGTCCATTGATGGGCTCTCAGTGTGTAACCAACTGTGCCATATAGAATAAACTGAAATACAGAAATTAGCATTTGATGTTGAGGTCTGAACACACATGGTCACTACAAAACTGAAATGACACGTGTAATGGATGCTCGTTCTTCTGCGGGCAATCTCACCGCCTCCTGCCCGGCACTTTTCACGGTGAGCTCCGAGCCTTGTATTTCTCAGAACAGGCACGGCCCATGTCAAAAATAGCAAAGCATCTTTTTTCCACTGGCAGAACAGACGATATATACCCTGTCAACTAGTGTAATTTCAGTC
>NW_009191588.1:79678-106005 GCF_000690835.1 Fulmarus glacialis | reverse complement strand
TTGCTCTCTACAACTACCTGAAAGGAGGTCCCTTCGCCCAAGTAACAAGCAATAGGATGAGAGGAAATGGCCTCAAGTTGCGCCAAGGGAGGTTTAGATTGGACATTAGGAAAAATTTCTTTACTGAAAGAGTGGTGAGGCCTTGGAACAGGCTGGCCAGGGGAGTGGGGGGGGCACCATCCCTGGAGGTATTTAAAAGACGTGTAGATGAGGCTCTTAGGGACATGGTTTAGTGGGCATGGTGGTGTTGAGTTGACGGTTGGACTTGATGATCTTAGAGGTCTTTTCCAGCCTTTATGATTATATGATTCTATAACTTCAGTGCATGAAAACACTCTCAAGGGCAATTTTTCTTCTAGCACTAGAGCTCATCAGCTGTTTAATAGGTATATAAAGCTTTAACCAAAATAATTTTAGTGCTTATATGAATTATGTTGTCTTCAAGAAAACACTAAACATTTTTCTAACTATTACATCCTAATTACAAAGCTGGAATTGAATGACATTATGCTCTGAAAAGTAAACTATCTGATACTTTTCTTATACTTTGAACTATAAGCTTAATTCCCTTCATTTAGCCCATAAGATCACTGCCCAATTGTTTTCTTTCAAAAGCATATTTCCCTGTTATGAGAAGACATGTTATTTTTATTTGAAGTGCTTAATATACCATACTGTAAAAACTTTCCCAAAAGAATCAACCTTAAGCCTTAAAGATTGTTTCACTTTAGTGCACAATATACCACAATTTCTGCTGTGTTTGGTCCATTTGAGCTGTGGAGTTGGTAAGAATATACATGGTTTATACTGCATGGATTTTTCGTGTTTCACACATTAGTTTTTAAAAATTGCCTTCGTATTCCCTATATTGATTTTGTGGGATTCAACGTACAGCACCCGCTGAGTGGCTTTGCCAAACTCTCCTGATGAGAAGATGATACAGGAATCCTCAGCAGGGGCAAAGACAACCACGGATTAAAAAAACTAGCATCCAGTTGACCATTTTTCTTGAGCCTCATTGTAAGCTGCTTTTTTTTTTTCTTTTTATGATGGCATGTACAATATAACTGCCTAAGGGCACGCTTATTATAGACTGTATTTTAAAGCTGATTAAAAATAAATTCTCCATGCCTGTCTGAAACTTATTCCACAGAGAATCTTGTTTCATATCGGACAAGTAAAAGGATCTGTTGCTTAGTTAACTAGGTTCACCTTTTACCTCAGAACACATTTAAAAACTGATATCAAATTTCCATTACACTTCATTTATTATCCAGTCTTTCTCCTTTCATGAGAGAAATCATTATAATGACTGTGACTTTGAAAAATTTTATAACTTGTGCGTGTGTATCTATATATTTCTATATTATTATATTTTATTTATACTCCGTATAAAAATTAGGCTATCAAGTCTGACAGAAAGATCTTGGTACCATAATAAACAGACTTGTCCTCGCAATCACTCTGCAGCACGCAGGACTTGGCAAACTGTCAGATGGCAGGATGAAGAGGTAAAGCGCAGAATCTGCAAATTCTGGCCGTGCACGTGGGAATAGGTTCTGGGCTTTCCAAGAACTTGTGGAGAAAATGAAACTTGGCAGGATCCATGCGGAAATTCATTTCATCTGTTTTCATTTTACACTGTCATCTAGTTTTTGATCCCTAAATGAAAAAGAAAAATGAAATTTTGCCATATGCATTCTATAAATTTCAATTTAGCTATCAGGTGTCACACCTGCCATAATTTTGCTTTTTGCTGCATTTCAGACAACAGACATAACCGTTTGTTTGTGTTACCGATGTTGGTTTGGGAAAGTTTATTTATGGTAGTATTTGCAGTAAATCTGCTCGTTTCCAACCATTGCTGTATAAACCTACCACTTGAAATATAGACAGTTATGTCAGCTTGTATAGGAAACATATTGTATAATGTTAATTAAATGGCAATATTTATACTCTCTGCTCCTCTACTGAAATGCTCTGAGCCCTGAAACTGGCTGCTATGACATTTTGAACAAAGTCACACTATACAGGTTTCAGGCTGAGATTCCCCTAAACAGGGAGGGATGGTTTACATTTCACATTTCTGGTTTGTCTGTCCCCGCCGAGTGTGCGTTGTCCTGTGAGTGAGGGTGGGCAGCCAGGTTTGCTGCCCACCACCTCCCCGTGGGACTCATTTTCCCTGACCACGAAGGGTTCATTTGGGTAAGGGCAGTGATGGGCTGTTGGGTGCGTGGCTGTTCAGAAATTTCGTGTTGCTGTGGTTGCTTTGGTCATGAAACACTGGCTGGGGCCAGCCCCTCATCACCCACCCTCGGGCATCACAGCCCCACCATGGCTTTGGGCTTTGGTCCCCAAGACATTGCCCACACCTTCCCCACACCTACAAAGCCTCAATGCACCTGCATGGTAACTAGTCACTCACTTTTTACTTAATCTCTCCAAACGTAACTGTTCATACCCTCAGAAGGAGGACTCTGTGCAGGGTAAATTTATGCTATTATTAGCCAGCAGGATTAATGGCAACAAGTTATCTCTCCATGAGCTGTCAAATATATTTATGTTGGCACTTCTTCCCCAATCGTGGTTGTTTTTTTCCTGAAAAACATAAAAATAAACTTGAAAAATTCATAAATAAATTAATCTCCTTGCCAAGTATCAGGAGAAAGCTTAGAGGTAGGTCAAATTTTGTTGGAAAACACTGGGTGGCAATGAATTTTTCCTTGGTTCCATTTCAATTTCTCTGAATTGCTTATGTGAAGAAAAGATGGATGGAAATTTAAATAAAAACTGAAACAGAAGTCAAAATGTTTTGCTCTGATTCAATATCTTGATATTTCAGTATTTTAAATCAAAAAGATTTTTCTATTTGAAGATTTTTTTCTTTATTATTTTAATTTTTAAAATTATATGTTTTCAGGCAGTTCATGCTTTCTCATTTTGACTCAGGTTTATTGGAACTGTTTCAGGCTTTTTGGAATTGCTAGAAAATCAGAAAAGCTTCATGCGGTTATACACAGAGTAGAAACATAAGCTTATTGATTTACTTTTTTTATTTCCTCTTTTCATATTCTCTTCTTCAAAGAATAAATCTCTGAGCTATAATGTGAGACCAGGTATGCAACACAAAATGCAAGCATAATCTATTAAATATTATTCCAGTAATAAAACACCAGTCATATGGCAGTCATATTAGTGAAACAACATGATACCGATACCATACATCATGCTATATACCTGAGTTTTGTTATTTTGGATTATAGGATCATGAAGCCTCCTTTTTTTTTTTTTTTCAGTTGGGGGTTGGAGGGAAGATTAACAAATGCATTCTAGTTCACTTTAATTTATACCATAATTTTTAATGACACTTCATTGCAGGATTTTATACTTGCCCTTGGATAGGTAAGGATTTTACAGGCTTTCCATTAATTACAGTAATTTTGAAAAGTTCCGATTCATGCTCTGATAAATGTTGGTCCGGGATTTGAGAAAAATATAATTCACTTTGAGGAAATAAGGGAGAGGATTCATAGGGTGAAAGTGAACATCTGTAGAGTGACTTACTGGATATATGATTTTTGAAACTAACCCACCTGAGTTATAATGAGAAAGCAGCTGTGGGGGAAGTTGTCACGTTGCATACCGATAAGAATTGTGCAGATGGGCCAACGTTCTCCTTGCACACATACACTCATACACGCTGTCATACCCATCCAAAGGTGAGTGCACCACCCAGCGCATCACGTGATTCATAAATTTGTTAGCTTCTTACAGCAGCAAATTTGGAAAGATAACATCATATTAGTGCTAAAACTTATTTGGCAATGAAATTAAAACAACAATTAGCCTAAGGTAGTACTTTTTTTTCTTTCTTTCTCTTTGATTTCCTGGTATTTCATAAGCTTACGTATAGTATGTTTTATTGTAATTTCTTTCATGGAACGATGGCAAACCTCTGTACTTCAATGATATTCAGTCGCTGCCAGCCCCACCTCTTGCTGTTGTACACCTCCGCTGCCTCAACAGTTCAGCTGGTGACGGCAGTGCCAGCGCCCCATTGCCAGGGGCGTTCCAGCTCATCTTATGAATCAGACTCTTTCTTGTGTGCCTTTCACTTAAGTGTAAAAATATACAGTGTATTATACCTGCTTCTCTAAGGAAGCTGAAGCACCATATACCTATTAATAAAACTGTTGAGAGTCAAGTATATCAGAGCATGTATCTCCTGCTTTTTTAGAAACTGACAGACTTAATCAATTAAACTCCAATGCTCTATTCATAGCTCAGGTTTTTTATGGTACAAAGATTTGCATTCCAATTAGCGCTTGCAAAGAAAGTTTTCTTGTTAACCTGATCAGTAGTATTTCCCCCTCCTCGGTGTCTATCTTATTCCATTGAGACTGCAGCGATGTGTCAGGAAGAGCATCTCTGTTACCTTCTGATTGAACAAAACTCTCTTAGGCTTCCTTTGAAATCTTGAGGGCTTGTCACTTGAGATGTTATTTTTTTAAGCATGAACAAATCTTGTCAGCCTAAGCTGTGAAATCAGCTGTATTTTATCAGCACTTTGGGATCAAACTTCACATTCAGTATTCAGCACTGGGTGCTGTACGTGAGACAAAACTAGAGGTTACAGTCTGCTTTAGGAAGACCATCTCTGGTGGCAGGGGGGATCAGTTTCTTACTGTTTACAGAATAAGTTTACCAAAAAATGACTCAGATACTTCCATTTGTGTGATATATGAAGTGCTTCATATCTTGCAACACTTCCTTATCTATGTAGGCACATTATGTTGAATTAACTACAGCTTCTTCGACTTAAAGTACCTTGAATCCACACACAACTTTTTAAAGAGAATTAATTGGCATCTTAGGTCTTTTGTAATTAATCCTCCTTAAGGCTGAGGTAATGCTGCTTTGCAGCAGGTCTATCACTTACCCAATTACACACTGATTGTTGCACTCCCTAGTCTTCCATCTGGACATCTGTAGAGCTCTGGGACTCAAAGAGCTGCATGCTCAGTCCCATCTGGAGGAGTGTCACAAAAGCAAACGTCTACAAGATGTTGTTGGAATAAATAAAACTGAGATGGTAATTCCTGCTCCTACTCCCAGTGCCAAGTCAAAGGAAAAATGTTCTGTGATAGTGACTGGAGACAGGACAGGACTAAGCCTCGGTCAGTGCTCCCAACACCTGCCTGTTTTCTTGGGAAACGGACAGTACTTTGGCAAGTTGTTCTACAAATGCATACAGACAGCGTGTTTACCAATACGCTGGAAAGTTTCTCACAAATTGCTGTAACCCGACAGGCACCCAATAAAAGATGACAGGCTCCCAAAATACCGTAAAGGGAAGAAAACAACCCTTTCTACGTACATGCTGACGTCTGACCAGGAGGAGACTTTTAACAGTGATCGTAAACTATATGACCTAGCAGACAGGCAAGAGCTCTTCGTGCACAGACATTTCTGAGTCTGTGCTGTGGAGCCTGTAAAAACCAGGAATGGAAGCTGGGTCCCACTGAGCTGTATGTCAGTGCTGTAGTGCAGAGAGAGCATCGGGGCTGAAACGCTGTGTGGCATCCACAAATCAGAATGTATAGATGTGGGCATTGATGGGCTAATGTTTGAACTAGGAACACTTCTTAAGAAATTTTAATAATTTTTAAAACATACTTTGTACCATGGGTACAAAGTGAGATGTGTGGGTGTCATAAAGGAGAACTCATGGCAAAGCAGATGGTTTGGTTTAGCATGCTCATTTCAAGACAGGTTTTATCCTTAGAGTTGTCCTTCTAACCACGTTGTCTTCCATTTCTGAGGGAGTCATTTCTCACCCAGTGGCAGCACTGTATATTACAGGCCTAGCTGAATTTGCTTAATGCCTCTAGGGAACATCCAAACTACCCAGTACATTCCCTGTTTGTTGCTGCTGCCTTTGAAGTTTTTCCTCCTTCGGTATCATAGGCAACAAGGGTACTGCACCGCTTTAAATTTGGGGGAGAAAAAGGGTTTTCACATGGATGTTCTGTCACTTCAAATGAGTGCCAAACAGCTCAGTAGGATCATCACCTTCTCCAGCATAAAATTCTTCAGCACTGCCTTTCCTCCCAGGATTGCATCCTAGCAGGCATTCACAGCTCGCCAAATAAAGCAGCAATGTTGCACTTTGTGAAAGCATTTGCAGAGAAATCATAGAATCATAGAATCGTTTAGGTTGGCAAAGACCTTTATGATCATCATCTCCAACCGTTAACCTAGCACTGCCAACTCCACCACTAAACCATGTCCCTAAGCCCCACATTTATAAGTTTTTTAAATATCTCCAGGGATGATGACTCAACCACTTCCCTGGGCAGCCTGTTCCAGTGCTTGATAACCCTTTCAGTGAAGAAATATTTCCGAATATCCAATATAAACCTCCCCTGACACAACTTGAGGCCATTTCCTCTCGTCCTATCGCTTGTTACTTGGGAGAAGAGACCAACCCCCACCTCACTACAACCTCCTTTCAGGTAGTTGTAGAGCGCGATGAGGTCTCCCCTGAGTCTCCTTTTCTCCAGGCTAAAATGCCTCCAAGGGGGAAAAAAACCAAACCACACACTGCTTTTTTACTTCATCCTCCAGATTTCCTTCTCCTGAAACCATAATGTTACTCTTCCAAAGCTACAAAGCCAAATCCATCTGACTGTGTGAGTGCCAATACCAGACATTATCCTGTTTATATTAAGGACTGCTGTAAGTGAGCAGTGTGTCTTCCAGGCTGCTCTCATGGCAGTTTAGAAATGGAGCTGGCAAAACACAGCTGAGTTATGGGAGAAGCGTCATTGCTGTTTAACACAGCAAATCTCAGGCCTCCTGCCAGTTCTAGGAGGCATCTCATAAAGCACGGTGAGAAAAATCACAAAGCTGACATGCAAAAGTTTGCACTGGGTTCCTGGCCAAAATTGCCAAATATGAAGTCAAACAAACAGAATCGGTAAATGAAATGGTTAACATGGGAATTTCTGTAAATCAGCTTTAGGAAGTGGTGTGGAAGCCCTTACTTCCGTTTAACATAGTCTAGTACTGACTTCTTTTCCTCATGTTAAAATCCCCATGTAGACAACCCTAATATGCTAATAAAACATCAAGATAGCTTAAAGTTTAGAAGACTTTATTTTCAGCCAGAGTAGCTTAAATCAGCTTCTTCTGGCCTTTTATACATTACATTAGAGAGCAAGAAATATTAAACATTTCTTTTTTCATCTAGCACACACATAAATACATATCTTAAAGAAACGCTTAAACATCTTTTTCTTATAATGTAGACCAGCGTGAGAACCCTGAGAAAAGAATAAATTACAAGCATGCATAATAACCACATGTCTGTTTAAAAACCTTGCAATAGCTAAGCATGAAAGGGAGAGTTCAGGGATTATACGTGGCAGCAGTAACTCTAAAATTTGTATTATTCTAAGTTTAAGTCCCACCATTATCATTATTTTTAATGGTGTTTTTATATGCTGTTTAGTAATAGTTTGTCTACATCATGGTTTTTATTGAAGGAACCACTTGTGCAGCAGTTGTGCTGGCAATAACCCCTAATACAGTCATGGTCACTTAATTAAACAATTTGGAAGTTTACTTTAGGTGACATTTAAAATTGAAATTTCAAGTACGTTATTCTACCATGTTCTCTCTTGGTATTGTTCAGTAAAATGCCGTATTCAAGGAAATCCATGAAATTACAATTCAAAGACTGTGATAAGAATGGATTAGTTTTGTACCATTTTTATCTCTCATTACAATTTTTGTTGCAAGACTAAGTCTACAGATTGAGTATAAAGTATATCAGGCTTTAAATTCAGTGATAAGTCATTGTTAGGACAGAAAATTTTGTGATAACACAGGCAGAAGATTAATCCACTTTGATGACAGCCTTGCAAGTCTATGAGGAACAGAACACAGAGCAAGATTTATCCATCGCATTGACAAGGACGGTAAGGGGAATGGGAAATGGAACAAAATGAGTCCATTTGCATGACAACCTAAGACTGTAATCATATGGTTCCACTCAAATCCTACAGTAATGGACCATAAAGAAAAGAACATAAACAAGGCACATCATTTAAAACTATATTGTACTCATCAACCTTTCCTGTGCCTGTAGAAAACATAATCAGGGAAGAAAAATTAATTTCAGTCTGCTAAATTACACTGAAAATGCAGAGGGGATACAACAGAATTGTTCAAACAAAGTTATTCATGTAGCTTTCATAAGTTTGAATAAATTCATTCTGCTCTGTATTCACAAAGATGAGACTATCAAACTAGATCCTCAGCTTGCATAAAGCAGCATAGTTCCCTTGACTTCAGTGGGCTCAAAATCTTCTCAAAATCTCCAAGGAAATCCTCTTCTTGATAGGGAGGCTTTGAAATACTGAAATAAAAGATAATTCGAGATACCTAGGGGAGAATTTTAAAGAATGGAGATTGGCAAACAATGTGAAATACAGAATAGCAAATGTACACGTGCACGTTCCACATCCCTGTAGTTCCCTGAAACACACTGGAACTTCTCACACACATCCGTTTGTGTGCCCAGACTTTTCTAGGATCATGCCTGTAAGGCTGTAGGGAAGGGATTTGTGAGCTGAAGTCCAGCTTACCATCATTTGAATTAAAGCAACTGTGATGAGTTATAGGGTTATAACGTATATGGTACATCATGCATACACTATGAATTTATAGTTGGTTTATTCTTTGAGTAATTAAAACAATGCAAACTAAGGCATAGGCACCAAGTAAATATGATGTCATTATTGGAAAGCTCTTAAATGCTTTGTCTAAAGGTCAAAATCAGAAGTACATTAATTTAGTTATGAACCTTTGCTCTTTGTCCTCTAAACAATGAAATCTCATTTTAATTTCCTTTTACTTTAAATTCTGTGAAGGGAGTTGCATATGAATATCTGCATGTCTCCTTTCCTGCAACCTCATGAAAAAAGCTGTATCATATGGTATAATCAGCACTGACTATGCGACGTACATATAGCAGCAGTGTATTTTGAAAATACTTAAAATAGTTAACCTGAAAAATCTGAATTAGTAAGTGAAGACTTCAGTGTACCGGTTCAAGCAGTACATGAATAGACTCATTGTATTTCAGTTCTTTTAAAGAACAAGTCCTATAGCCATACATAAGCAAAATTTCCACTAACTTTAGTTTGCAGGCAGGAATTTATTCAGGAACTGCCTGCAATACCTGGGTGTTCACATAGTGAACTATATATGACAGAGGCAAATATATATTTCTTGCTGCTTTTTGAGCATTGCCAACTATATTCCATTCTGGTTTTGTCATTATACTAATGTGCAGAACAGACCTTAAAACAATTTAGGCTAATCATCCAAAAGGCCAAATGGTCCTCTGTGAGTGTGTGTGCGAGAACTTTGACATTGTGTTCACACAGAGCTTAATGTGGAGCATAGATTTGAATTTACTGAAGCGACTGAAGAGGCTTCTTGTCCTTATATGCGCACTTAACACAGTAACAATGCTACTTAAAAATAATAAGGAATAAAGGATGGGGGAGAATCAAATTAAACTGCTCACCAGCTACCTCCATTCAACCTCTTCTTGGCGTATGGAAGTCAAATCAATTCAATCTCTCTGCTATAGCAATGTTTCTCATGCATTGTGTCACAATATTGCAAATTCCCTGCCTTATTCACAGGCTTTGCTTCTCTGTTTTCCCTTTCTAGCGTCTGCATGGATTTCAAAGATAACCTTGATCTAGGTTAGCGTTGCTGTGCAACACATAACAAAAGTGGTAACAGACTGGACCGGTTCTTAACTGCTATTATGAAATATCTCATTCTTTTATGATCTTGATTTACGACATATCTTATGACGTTGTTTTAGGAAATACACGGGTCACATTTAAAAAGAATCTGTGCTTCATGTAAGCAGCGCAATCTCTGCTGTACAGGTGAAGGAGGCTGTTACTTTTTGAAATGGCTAAGATCGGCAGGATCCCTCAGAGTCCGGTTACCTGCCTGGGGCTTCGTCTGGGTGTGTAGCTGCAGAGGAGAGCAGAGACGTCGTGGCCAGCAGCCTGTTTGCAGGAGCTGCGAATGCCTCAGTTGACCAATACCAGGTAGCACCTGTACAACCAAACCTGCTGGGAGTCCATAATCCCCTACCGGATGGGACTGAACCAGAATGCCAGGATGCATGGCACAGCCAATCCATAAGCCGAAACAGTTGGGAATATGGGAATGGTCAGGAGTCAGTGCAGATGGCAACAGAGGGCTGGTCAGGACTGCAAGTCTTTGCTTGACATTGGGTGGACGCTGATACAGATGGCAAATGGGATGTGTCAGAAATGCAGTTCTCTCCTTACTTGTCTTGTGTCAGATTGTCTCTGCATGAGAAAGGGAGAGGTCTTCCAAAACATACTCTTAGCTTCTGGGATTCTGTCCCCTCTCCAGAGATACCCCCTTTACCCCTGAATTGTGAGATTTGCCTAGAAACCTGCAGGCTGAATTTTGTTTGGAGGGATTATTTGTATATGGGAGTAAAATGTGAATTTCCTGCATGCATTTGCACTAGTAAATCTTTAGCACTCAACTGTTTGCAGAAAGTGAACAAGGAGTAGTCACGAATGCTGCCAAAATGGATTTGCTTTTAACTTCAAATGAATATTCATGAATAATTTCCTCCGCTATTTGCTCAGCACTCATATTTAATGATATGGGAAATGGGATGAATAACAAGGTGCTGAAATTTGCTGACAATACACAATTATTTAAGTTAATGTAAACCAAGGAGCAAAGTAAGGAATTTCAAGAGGAGCTAATAAAACCTGAGTGACTGAATAACAAGATACCAGATGAAGTTCAATGCAGACAAGTACAGGATAATGAACGTTGGAAGAAATCATTTGAACTACTTGTACGTATTGATGGGGCGTGAATTAGCTCTAACCTCTCTGGGTTAGGATGGTCGTGGCAGTAAGGAAGTAAAAAAGGCTGCAATCCATTCCTGGGGAAGGGCGAGTCCAGATCAGAAAGATCTCTTCAGTCCTACTTCAGCCATAAGCAGGGCTAATGTAAAATAGAAATAGTGACCTCTAGACCTCTGTGCAGGAGTCTAAGCTGGGGGAAAAATCACTAGATTTATTTATTTATAATTAATTTCTCATATTGGGGGTGGAATTACACCAACTTAAGCTAAAAGGCAACTCTCAAAGGACAGCCAAAATAAACTAGTCCAGAGGAAAGGGCAGACACATGTGAAAAGTGGCCTGAAGGATGCAATTTAAACAAACAGTTTACTTTCAGAGTCAAAAAAGCATCAGCATCATACAAAATAATATGAAACTCTGTGACGAGTATATTTTGAGTTTCTTCAAGACATGCTACAACCCAGTAGCTAGCATTAGAGAACAAACAGAAAGGTTTAGCAATGAGTAATTAGGTTTAAACTCAGATGTTAAGCTTTTCGTTGAAGCAACTGAGACAAATTGTTGTAGTGTTGGTTTCTAGCAGAGGGTCAAACCAGCACGTTACAGGCTTTAATTTTAAACTGCTTCAACAGCACTTGCCAGAGCTCAACCGTGCCGTAACACCACACGTACATGAGCCTGTCCCAGGCAGCAACTAAGCATGAACTTTTCTGTAGCTGCTACAAAGTCTCTGCTCTGGGGTCCAGAGGAAGCTCTTTCTGGAGTCAGTCCACATGAGTAAAGTGGTTTGCCAAGTGACTGGGATGCTAGAAAAGCGATCAGATCAATAATAGCAAGGATGCCTGAGGACCCGTTCCTTCTACAAAGCATTCACCATGCTGTCATTCAGTGGAGGGACTTCACTTGCACTCTGTGGGCTACTGCCAATTTTCCTCCAAACTTTACAACTTCCTGGTAAACTACCACATTCCTGAAACCTTGAATGAAGGAGATGACATCACAGAGAAAGAATATTACAGAATAATTGGTTTCTTGGCCCATGCATCACAGAGAACCTTCTGCCTAGGCAGGGATAATGCAAAAAGTCAGTGATGATGCAGTTGTTTTTAATGCAGGTGTTTTGTTTTGACTTATAGCACTCTTGGCAGTTCATAGGATGAACTTTCCACTCTAAGCCCTAAATGATCATCCAATATTTTCCTCTTCTGAGTATTATTTTGTTCCTTGCTAGAGTCCTCAAGCATTTTTCCTTCTGCAAGTGTTCTCAGATAGGAAGTGCACAAATTCCTGAGGAGTCACTGGGAGAAAGGAGGAAGAGATGCAGCTGGAGGGAGGTGGTGAGGCAGGAATAGGGCCGGGGGGAAGAGGGCTCTGGCCATGGCAGGACAGTGAGAAGGGGGGCAGAGCACAAAAGCAGCAGAGAGCCCGCGCTTCCAGGAGCTGTTAACTGAGACGCTTGTAACTGTGAGGGACTGAGAGGATGGAAAAGAGCATCTTGTATTCCAGCATTGTGCATACCTCATCTGACCACAGTCCTCTCATCCCTGTGGCCACATCTAGCTGGTCACACCTCCTCCTCTGCTCCCTGTGGGCCTGCATCTCTGCAAGATACAATCCCACAGCAGTTGGAGGTTCCTGGGAAGTATAGGACCAGATCCCGAGATCATCACTTGGGATCTAGTCATTCCTCAACAGACTTGGAAGTTAATTCAATAAGTACCAAATCCTATATCATAATTTAACCATTTTTCAGCCTCTTACCTGAGGAGAACAAAGCCAGCATGGCTTTGTGGGATACTGGCCTGCCTGGAATATTGGCTGGAGTGTTGTGAGGGTAAACACCTGGGCAGCTTAGGACAGTGACTGCCACTACTTGGAGTCTAAGACTGTAGGTTAGAAGAACAAGAAGTGTCAGAATTCTTCTCCCATGTAAGTAAAACAAAGAAGATGTAATTGTGGTTTTCTAGGAGCTAGTCTGGTTATCTGGTGACTAACATATTAGCACTGCACTGTAAGAGCCCGTCACATCTAATGCTCTGCTATAAAATGAGTGTGGATTAAAAGCAACTGTTAATCTGGCATTTCATTGATGTAATTATTCATGGCGTTCACTCTATTCCTCCTGCAGAGATGTGACTATTACTAGCACTACCATAGCATGACCAGTCCCAGGAGAACATAAATAGACACGGAAACAGAATTACTTTATCCCTTTTAGCTGAGAGGATCTTTATACTCAATCTGTACATCTCTTCTGTATTATAGCAGATGCGGAAACAGAGCCCAATTTCAAGGCAGTTAATCTAGCTTTCAGAAATATTGCATTCACTTTAAATTCCCTCATTTCATGACTTGATCCAAGGTAAAGCAAAGACCATAAAGAAACTGGCTCTGAAAACTGAAATGTGCAATTTCTTTCAGATGGACATAGCTATGCAGATTTACTAGGATGTGTGCATGCATATGTTTATGTGTGTTTGTGTGTTTATTGTTTCAGAACTGCCTAGAGTTACATCATCCCAAGAGATATATTCAGCCCTGTATGCTCAGATGGAATATGATGTTTGCACATAAAGTGATAAGGATTCGTGAGGCACTCAGACAGGAAGGTGAGGTGAGGCAGTTATAAAGCAGATGCTAGCACTAGTTTTGTGCTGGAGTCCTCTGAGGTAGGCTGCTATATGATAGACTAGTCTGTGTTCTAAAAATGTTTTCCCTGGATTTTTTATTTGAAAATAATTTTAACCAACCATGGAAATTCATTATTTTGATCTGACATTAAGTGCGTTTTCAATTGTACCCAGATTTTATTGACTAGGAAAAAAAAACTGTAATTGCTCTAGTGACTAGGATAAATGAAACATTTCTGAAGTAGTATAAAGACCAACTAAATTCTTGAAGTGATAGGATTTGGTTTGAAACCAATAAATTAATTTGATATTTTAAAAAAATAGCAAGCATCAGAGAAAAATCTTTATCCAAGGCATTTGTGCATCCTCAGTCTGTTTTACATCCCATTTTCCTTTTGGCAGCAAACTTGGTGATTCAAGTGAACAGTTATTTGTCAAAAAAACAAAGGCTGAAAGGAAAGATCATTATCATCTTTTTATTATTGGCATTAAATATTTATCAGCCCAATTCAGTAATAGATACAGATATGTCCTTATGTGATAGAGATAAATGTGTGAATGTGTGCATGCACATGTATGTGGCTGTTCTGCACATAGAGTGGATTATATTGGAGCACACCATTGGTGGATTAGATAGCGGAATCTGAGGGTGCTGAACGTATGTAGGACTCAAAAGCAAGGAGGCTGAAGATGTACGAACCATACCTGGAGAGTTCAGGATCTCTCAGTTTGATATACACTCTCCCCATCCCCTCTTGTGATGATCCATAGTGGTCTGAAAGTGGGGTCCCCAACCTATGGCAGAAGACACCCATCAAACAACATCTTTTGGCTCTTGCTGAGTATCTACTGACAGGCTTAACTTGTAATTTGAGAAATAAATATATATCCTGATATACCACACTTGTTTTTCCCCACTGTAATATAAAACTGCAAATGTGGTCAGACTCTGGTATATGTCCAGCTAGCAGTCCAAATGTGATCACACTAAAGGAATAAATATCTTTAATACAGTAGATCATGCTTACGTTCATTTGAAGGAAATACACCTAATACTAGCTTTGTTCAGTTTTTGCTCCTTTATTGGTACTGTAGGCAGTTTCTGGAATGAAAGCAGTTGCTCTATATTTATCTATATTTATCTTTTGAAAGCTACCTAAGACTGAGCTCTAGGAAGTGTTAACTTTCCTCCTTCATCAGCTGTGGGTGTTAGTTTCATAGCCATTACCTTTAAAACCACTGTGAATAAATACATTTCTTCATGATGCAAAGCTTGAAAAATATCCAATAATTTCTAAGAACAGGATGATTTCTTCCTATCAGTTCACCAGCCAAAAAAAAACAACTAGAGAATTCTGCAGTCACACATAAGATATTGTAATCACAGTGATCAGTAATCAAAAATGTGTGGTCTGAAGTCAAGCATGTTAACCTGTGTATATTCATTTACTTATGCCCTCCTAACTCAGTCTTGCAAAGATAAATGAACCCATTTGTAAAATGAACAACACATTTAAGTATAGAACTGGGGCTTTGTTTCACATGTGTAAGAATGGAAAAGCTGTCTTTTGGAGTGTTTCCACAAACCATTTATTTTTAATGCTTCTTTGTTTTGAGGCAAACAGGGATGGGTTCTGCAGTACTGACTTTCCACATTCTTGTACCTTTTTTATTTAGTTTAGACACATTCTCCAGTCTTCTAGGAATATGCATGTTTGTGCATGTCCCTCCTCCCTGGCTATAAAGACAGGCAGCCAATACTTCAGTTTTATGACACCTCAATATTTTTTTCTCAGCATATTTTGAAAATTTTGACAGCGCAAATTTGAAAATGTCTGCTTTCTCATGTGTTCACCTGTTCGTCTCGTTTAAGTCCTTATCCTTATATGCCAATAGATATTATCAGTAAATCCTCCTGGTTTAATCTCCAAAATGTCTCAGAAATCTCCCCTTTCCTCTTCATCTTCCCCGTAAAATCTTTGCCAAGTCCATCCTTCTCCACATTCATGCCTACTGCGACCTTGCTGTCTTCAGCCTCTAACTGACACTCACATTAGGCAGTTTTTAAAGTAGTCTAATGCAAAAGTAATCCACTGCTCCCAGTATTGAGATCTCATTAAGATATTCCTAAATCTCCCTTCTTCACTGTCTTCCTGTTGCCTTCTAAATTTGATCAAAGCTCCTTTTATCACCCAGAGTTCCTCTTGACCTAACCTTCCTCCTTCTGTCTTTGCTCTGTTCTTCCACACCTTTCTTCTTTACGTGCTCCCTCCTCACCCATTGCCAGTCACAATGTAAACCATTTGCCAGTTAGACCTCTGTGCCGCCTTTGATGTTGTCTACTATACCTGTGAGTGGAGTAGTTCAGCTATACTATTCCAGATGGAAAGTAACCTGATCTGATTGCCTAGGCCCCTTGATATGTTTGAAACAGTGACTACTAAAAAGCAAGTAATCATGTGCTTTTCTAGCAAAAAGGAAAGGAGACATTTGTCTTCTTATAGTGAGATTTTGATTTTTTTCTGTCATCCACAATCTCTGCTGTGTACTTAGGCCTTGAATCAGAAAAGGAATTAAAATTTTTATTATGAATATACTGTCACTATGATTCATGAAATTGCTCTCCAACCAGTTGATCCGAACACCCCTTGCAGAAAGCTGATGTCTTGACGAAATTGAAACGTACATCTCTGACTTTTCAAAAATATATTTCCAGCAATTAAGACCTGAATTTTAGGTTGTAACTTCGTACTCTCTCCTCTTGCTTACTATTAAACATCTCTCAGCTTGATTTGGGAGAGTAAAAAGACACAGGGCAATAAGATTTAATTTCTGCATTATAGGCTTTCCAAACCCAGCCCTTATTAGTCTGTTGAAATTCAGCAGCAGGACCTCTGAGTTAGTTCAGACGAGCCAAGCTTACAACACAGCGCATGTCAGCACAAAGGGCAGGACATGCAGATCAAAGCTCCCCTCAGTTCATCTGACTTTCTGTTCCTCTGTGTCTCCGTGCATTAGATTACGGGAAAACTTAACAAAACAAACTAACTCCCAGTCCCTTCCTCTCTTCCCCTTTAAGTCCTCCCGCCCTCACAAAATCAAGCAGAAGGAAAACAGTCTTCCTACACCTGGACCCTTTGTTCATTACTCTGCAGTTCATCGAAAATTAACATCCGGTTACTGGAGCTTCCTCTCTCTTCTCCGAGGTGCTACAGAAGTACTTTGTGCCAACCAGACACCTACGTGCTATTTCTACATGCCTCACACCTCCCTGGCCTGACTAGAGTTTAACCCGTTGAACTCCAGCCAGCAGTGTTCATGAAGCTGGAAAGTGATAGTGAGCAAATAGTTCCTAACAAGTTTAGGAAAAATGTTGCCACGTCCATATCCACAGATAATTCCTACAAGCAGGCTGATGCCTTCCCATCAATTCCCTACCAAAGTCCCGATTTCAAAACTTTCTAGTCAGACATGAGGTATTTTGTCACAACGACATTCCACAGCCTCATGTCCATTTTATTTAATTTAGAGATATTTTCCATACTTCCAGCAGCATACCTGTTTGTGCATGTCCCTCTGTTTCCATCTGTAAAGACAGGCATATATCAATGCTTCACTTTTACAGTGCTTCAACATGTGAGTTGTCATCTCCAGGAAGCTGGGAAATGGTGGTATGCATAACAAGATTAGAGAAAATATTGTCATGTCCATGCATAATATAAGTACATGCTGAAGTCTCGTCGTTTAGGATGCTATAATGAGGATAGAACTGCTCCCACGTTTAACACAAAGACATGCCAAATGCTTTACCAAATTGGCTATAGTGAATATGTCCTATTACACAACAGCCTGTTTCAGTCCACGAACCCATAGAAACTTTGGCTTCTTCGGCTCCTGAGATTCCCGGCCATACAATTGCCTTCCTGCCTTTTTCCTCCCTGCCTATACGTCTTTGTTTTTCTCACAAAGCAGAGTTCAGTGGATTTCCTGTACCTCCTCACAGGCCATTACCCTTAAAGCAACACTGCTTGGCTGCAGTAGGACTCTATCTCAAAAAAGAAAGCGGTAGGAAGAACGATTGCAGTCAGCCAAGATTGTCTCAAAAAAAATGGGTCTTGGGGCTCACATATACTCAGCTCACCAGGAAAAGGTGGAAGGAAGCATGTAGACCGTTACCTCTGAGCTCATAAACCCTGAGCTAGTTACTAATCTCCTCCACCTCTTCCTCACCCTCCCTGATCTGCTCCACCGTTCTTCTTTTCCTTTACTCCTTCTGCCAGCAGGCTGCGGCTCATCCCTTCCACCTTCATCCTCCCCCTGCCCCAGGCACTCTCCCAAGCAGCTCCTCTAACCCATGCTCCTCTAACCCACTCACGCCCAAATCTTCTCTGATATCCCCTGCAAGACCCAGGCTCCTGCTTCACTTTTACTTTCTCGTTTATTCCCTTCTCATTTATTCCCTACTTGCCAGAAGACCAGGTCCTCAGCCCCTCCTGACCCTCCCTGTCCTGCCTGTGATTCTCAGGAGCTTTTGGAAACGTGAAGCTCGGGACAAAGAGCAGTGTCAGGACTGCGCCTGCACCAGGACATCGCTTTCTTGATAGGCAAGTGTGTGTATTTTGCACATGGTCATACATTTTAAGGCAGGGAGTTTTTTTCTGTGACACAGGGGCTCTGCACCGGGCACGGCACAGCAACAGCATCACCAATGAAACTCCTTCCATTCCTAGGTAGGTGCAATCTCCTTCCCTGGGGAGCGAGTGGCAGGTGGGAAGGGAGCGGGGTCTGGCAAGGAGAAACGAGTGTGTCGGAGGTGGTGGGAAGCTGCTGGGTATGCGGGACTGAAAGTCCCCATACCTTTGATTGATGCTGCTGCTGGATTTGGTAATTGCATGGTTAGGATCATCCCAAAACCAAATCCCACAAATGCCAGTCTTTATCTCACTGTGGGTTTTGCTCTCTAAAAAACACAAACATTGTGGGTTTCTGTGGGTTTGGTGATTTTTTTTTTTTTTCTCTCTTCCTCCGTCTTGGAAAATTTTTAGATTTCACATGTTATGAACAGTAATACGACAACAGAATCCCACAGGTTTCTGTTTTAATCTCTGGAAGATGGTCTCCTCTCTCAAAAACAGAGGGAAAAGATGAAACTTGGTGATAGCTAAATTGATTTGCATTATATATAATTGTTTAAAAAGTGTGTGTAATTTTTAGTCTTGAATTTTTCATGAAATTTTAATTTGTCCAAGAAAACAACGCCTCAGTGAGATTTCCTGAAGCAAGGAAACCTGTATTGTAACACTAAGCTAGCAAATATCCAGAATAATATTTGGATAGGGAAAGTCAGAACTGCAGAGGAAGACAGCATCCAAAAGGGTTTTTGTGTTCTGCAACTTTCATTATGTCCTGCTAACAATTTGTAAAGTAGAAAGTAAAATACTTACTTTCCCTTCCGAGTTAATTACCTCATTTCTAACCTATTACAAGGTGTGTGTAATTAATTATTCAGTGAGCTGTTAGTTTTCTCAAAGGGAGAGATTCCTTTTTATTTTGTGTTGAAAACCATATGTATTCATACAATGGGAAAGTAGTTACACCATTTAGGAATCATCCAGTGGAGGGAAAAAAGAAGACAATATTTTCATAACATGGAAACGGTATTTTAAGAGATTAACTTTAAATAACTTGGATAAGTTTTTAAACCCTAATGTCATAATGCTGTAAATACTGTGACATGTCATTTTAATCTCTCAGACCATGCATATGTGTTAGCTACACAAGTATGGAAGCGCTTATAAAAATAAAAACTCTGCTCAGGGGAACTCTCTTCGGTATTCTTCACTTGATATGTGCAGGGCAGTTTGAATTACACTCAATACATAATTCAGAGTGCAAATAATGTCTGTGCTTTACTGGAAAGTACTAGAGAGCTTTGAAAGCCTTTCAAATGTTTTCCCCAGATCACTGAGTAACTTCTACGTTGTTTACCAATTTTGTACTGGTAGAGCACATACACAAGTTCTTAATCTACAGTGTGTCTGCTGTTTCTAGCCCCTGGGTAGTTTTACTAGAGAATTCCCTGTAGTTGGTAGTCTTTGCCCCATTCTGTGATATAGCTGAGTCTGTGATGATGTTAAGTTTATTGGAATACACCAATTTTGTGGACACCTTTTGCCCAGATCTGGTTTTAGAGCTTGGAATGAGTTTTTAGATAAAGAAACAAGTCTGATTTTCCTTTGTTCCAGTTCTGATTTCCAGTCTGCTGGACTATGGCTGCACTTCTGCAAGCTGCAACATGACATGCCACAAAGACGCCAGGTGTGAAGTTCAGGGTGGGACAACAGGCTGCTATTGCTCCCAAGGATATACGGGAAATGGCATAACGTTCTGTTACGGTAAACAGATTTTACCTATATGCATTTCTGTTACGTGCTTGCTTGAAAAACTTACTCAAGAGTCCTTTAGCTCAAGGATTAAACTTTATGTCACAACACCTTACACGAACATGTTCTCAAAGCCAAAACCTTTAGCGGTTTCTGAGAAATTCTACAACTTACTCTCAGCCTAGTATTTTAATATAGCATACTGCGCATCTCAGTTGAGTATGACCTGTTTTCCAGCTTTCCTCTTCCATGAGAGATGCTAATGTATCTTCTCCAATTTAGCTTCAGCAATTTCCCTTGTGACTCAGGACTTCTGAAGCTTGGAGTTGGCATGACTGCTGCTTTACAGCCCTCACACCTCATCCACACACACATAGGGCTAGGCCACTCTTCCCAGCAGCTGATCGCGATCAAATCATACAGCTCCTGGGCTACTCTAGAAGACTGAGGAGGTGCGTGTGCCACAGAGACATGCCCGCATGTGAGGCCAATGTTAATTTTTCCAGTACAGCTGCTTGCAAGGGAAGTATGCCAGAAATCCTACAGAGGAGTCTGCCTCCAGGTGCCTGTATCTTCCATCCAAAGAAAAGGATATTTTCTCTGCCTTCATTTTTGAGTTGTACTCCACTATGAATAGCTCTAGTACTTATTCTACTGTTAGATGTAGCTATGCCCAGCTGCAGGCAGGCTGAAATTCATATGAATCTTGTCAGCTTTCAGTGTCCTGAGAAGTAGTTATGAATATTAACCAGCCGTTTGGTCAGTTTTTGTGTTTCATGCATCTTGGGAAATTTAGCAGTAACAGAGGCATTTTTGTTTGGTATGAGCACAGGTAAGCGGCCCACCTTTAGTTTGGGTTTTTATAGCTCATTTGCCGTGGTGTACTTGGAAGTGTGCTTGTTTTAGGAAAATTTAGAATGCAAAGACATTTTTCCTAAGAAAGCTGCCTACCCTTTTATAAGCTGGGAATGCTTAGAGAGAAACATAGCTGGCTAAAATAATAAACAATAAGGAATCACAAAAATTGTAGAATAATTTCATTTGGAAGAGACCTCTGGAGGTCATCTGGTCCAGCTCCCCTCTCGGAGCAGGTCCAACTTAGAGAAGGTTGCTTAGGGCCTTGTCCAGCCGAGTTTTGAGTGTCTCCAAGATTGCACACCTCTCTGGGCCCCTGTTCCATTGAAAACTTTTTTCTGATATCTAGTTGCAGTTTCTCTTATTGTAGCTTGTAACTTTTGTCTTTCATGTGCACTTACCGCTGTACATTTCCAATAATAGTTTAGCTTCATCTCTTCCCATGACCCCCCATTAGGTAGCTGTAGACAGCAATATAATTTCCCCTTTGCCTTCTCTTCTTAAGCCTGAACAAACACTGTTCTCTCAGCCTCTTCTTTGCATCACGTGTCATGTAGTCACTAAACATATTTCTTGAATTTAATGCTAACCTTGCCCTAAATATAGGTCAATCATTATTTGTCTATTGAGCTGGTCAAATGAAAATAGGAAGAAATGGCCTTCACCACACTAGTATTGTATTTGCACTAATTCAATTTTACTACCATGAGTAAGCTGGTTGATTTGAAAGTTAAGTGCACATTATGTTTGCAGAGTCAAGGGCCTACGCTTGTGAATAATGCAGAGAAACAAGAAAAACAAGTCAAATTTTAGCAATACTACCTGGAACAAATCAAACCAGCATTTACTTATCTACCATGTTCTGGTGTCCACTACATTGCCTGTACTTTTCTAGAAAGTTGTGATTATGAATCATCAATTAAACTTGCAGAAGAGACACCTGTTGTTCTTCACTGACATTACTGATGTTCTTAAATCCATCCATTATATATGTACCCATTATTTGTGTGAGGATGCATTTATCTTATCTTCCATGTTCTTGTTTCTCATACAGTATCTTTTTCTTACTTTCTCTTTTGCCTGTATTTTCTTAGGGAAATCTACATTCAAAATTCATAAAAACATTTATTGATCATTTAAAGAAAATTCAGTACAGTGAAACATACATTCACAAATTGTGTGACTCAATTAATTGTTTATTAAGAATTATACTAAGTGTTTGGCAACTCAATCTTTAAAATAAAATTTCCAATGACAGTCCAGGCCAATCAGCTACTAGATGTATTTGTGGTGCTTTGCAGTTAAGTGGCAATGGTTTGAAGCAAGCCTCATGTCAGGAGACCAATGTTTTCTCTGGTAAAATACCTCGACAGCCACCAAAGTCACTTACCCCCAGCTAAGCAGCAAAGCTTGTATCAGAACTATGTGGCTGTTGCCCCTGAAAGAGAGACGACGTTTCTCTAGGGCAGCATGTTACAGGGTGCATTATTAATATTGTGCAGTAGTCCTCTAATAGCATAAACAAGTAACCTGAATTTTAATTGGGTAGGCCCTAAAAAGGATTAGAAATATAGGCTAAACCCTATCATAAATAGTTTAAAGCTACAAAAACGTAAAGCAAAGCCTCAGTTGTTTAATGATGTATTAGATCTTGCTGTTCTGTGTGGCAAAAGCAGCAGGTGTATCTGCTGTTCTAGAGATAGCTACTCATTTTTCTTCAGTTAATAATCTTAGGCTTTTACAATGATAGTCCAGTCACCTTCAAAGAGGATCATCAATTATGTGCTAATACAGGCTTTTTCTAAAGAGTACATATAGTATGCTGTGTTTACATATTTGCCCTTTTAGTTATTTAGATAGGTTGTGAGAGTCGTAATTACTGTCAACAACATTAATAATTTCACATAGCGTAAAACTAACTTCTTTATTGTGCTTATCCTGGTAGACAATTGAACCAGAACAGTGGTTGTTTTGAGGGGTTATTCTGGAACAAGCAATTCAAATTCTTTCTCCTTGTAAAAACGTTGAACAACAAAAAATGCTAGTTTTCAGGCTAGTCCTCTTAAGCTTGTATAGCTGGAAAACTGTCCCTTTTTATTTATAGGTACATTCTCACTGTATTTAAAAGATTTACATTTGTTTCTCTACTTTCACTTGCTTGTAACACCTCTTAAATACTTGTAAAAGTTATTTCTTTGCTAGCTCTGTCTTTTCAATGTAATATACTTAGACATTTTCCCTGGAGTTTACTGTGCTGCAAAAGGTAATAATGCCCTGTTACATTTATTTCCTAGCACCATTATTGATGAATCATGATTCACTGATGTCAACATACCTTAGGAATGGGGTTTGTTAGTTTTTACTTTGCTCCCTTTGCCAGCTGGCTAAGTGACTGCAGAGAGCTCAAGATTATTGGATTTTCTGTGTATAGATAAAGACATATAGATATGAATTTAATTTCCTGGTGTCAAAGTCATGGCTTTTAAAATAATTATCCTCTTACAATCTTTCCCACAAGATTTCAACCACTTTAAATTAGGTCATGTTTTGGACTTTCCGAAGGTATATTTTGGCCAGTCTAACAAAAAGCTAATCCTCTTCATAATCTCATTGTCTTCATTTTTTTTGCACATAGTCAGGAGAATAACTGGTTGTAGGATCTGGCCTCTTTTATATATTGGAATTATAACTTACATAGCAATACATTCCTTCTCTACAGTATCTTCCAGAAAGCCATAAATGAGTCACCTTGTCAAGCTTTACACCTCTGAGGTACAAAATACTATCCCATTCTTCTTGCTACTTCTTCTGTATTTATATTCCTTGCTTTATGTAGTATAAGATGAGAGAGAACAGCCTCTGAAAATATAAACTATTTGCCTTTTTGGACTTCGTTCTTGGGCAGATGTGTATTCTGAATGTAATGCATGAGGCTTTAGCTTCACATTATCATACACCTAATTGAAGTAGCACAGCTAGAGCTCTTGGCATAAAAATAAAAATATATCCAGATAAGACTGATTTATAGACAAGTTAACTTCCTCTTGTGCAAAAATGCCATGTTTTTTTTAACAGATGAATAGCATATATTTGCCACTTTTGTAAATCCATTTCTTTATGTAAAAAGAGTTGGACATGTAAATTAGGTGTTGCTCATAATCCCAGCTTTCTTCCAGAAGAAAATTAAAGGAAACAAACAAAATTTCAGATCCTTTAGAAAAGATTGGGGTGGAAGTAAAACTTCATAGAAGCCAATATTTTATTTTTAAAACAGAGGGAAAAATGAGTTGGCATCATTGATGCTTTCCTAAGCAGCTCTGCTGTTTCAATACTGGCTGCTTCTTGATTGCTGACTGCCAATTTGCTGCTTTGCTGGCACACTGCAGGAAATTAAAGTAAACAGTGTGATCACAGTGTTTACTTTAACTTTGCAAAATACGGAAGGAAAATGAAGCAGTGCTGTTTGTTCCAGGAGGGTAGGCAGGCAGGCAGGAAAAGCCTGAACACAATATCCCTCCCAGATATCCCCGCACAATATTCCCTTGTAAATGTCACTTCCAAATTATACTGCAAAATTAATCAGTCTTACTTTTAAAATAGTTACAGCTCTTCCAGAAATGGTGAGCAGGGACTTAGGCTATCAGGGAAACTTTGTACTGAAGCAAGGCACTGACTCTTTCTGAAGTGCAGGAGGATTTAGCATTTTCCAGGGGCAAAAAATACATCAGTTCAAAGTGGTATTTTATATCAAAATACAGATTCCCTGTTAAAACACAGGGCAATTTGTGTAAACTCAGCTGAATCAAATTGAAAGCCTACTCAACATCTGAACACAAACATATTTTCTTGTTTTACTGAGGGTCATGCGACCAACTCTCTGGCTTTTGCTAGCTGTAAAAAGGAGCTTTCCTGTGAGACATCAGCTCCTTGCTCTAAGGTGATGTCGCTGTGTCCCACCATCAACTTTTATTGCAGTCACTGAATTTGTTTTGATTCACTGGTGTCACCGTTGCCGTTCTGCAGCACCCAATCGGTATATAGTTTTGAGGGAATTTTTACCTTTTAAATTAACATGACCCTGTAAAACCACTGTGTATAATCATTTCATTTTATCCAGAAGTGTCCTTCAATAGAAAACGATCTAATCCAAATGCTGGTTCACCAGAGGAGAATTTTTTTGTTGTTGTTACCAGCAGGCATACATCACTGGATGTCACTTCTGTGTTTACCAAATAGTCTGAAATCACTGATACGGAAGATCCAATCCACACACTTCCTAAATTCATTTCACTGCTATCAGTTACCACAAGCTATAAAAAGGCAAATTGCAGCTGCTCTGGCATAGCACAGCAGGAGAAAGATATGCCTTAGCCAAACACAAATAACAGGACTCAACACAGTGGGTGACAGCTTGGAAAACTTGGGATGTGCTGCACAGGAGGCCAAAGCAGACAACCGATTCCCAAACCTTTTGACATGCTCCTCATAGCCTCTGGGCTCGTCTCTCACTCTTCCTTACTCTTTTTCTTTTCCCCCCCTCCTTCTGTGTCTCCCAATCTCTGCTGCTGTGCCTCCAAATTCTGCTGGATCTTTTACACGGTTTCAGGGTGGAGTGTGGTAAAACCGGAGCGCGGGGTGTGTGAAAGGGCAGAAGTCATCTTTGAATTCAGAATTTCTACTCCAGGCTTAGGTGTCTGGCTTTTTGGTGATCCCAAGAAGTGTTGGGAGGCACCATCCTGTTTGTTGCATATGCACGTATTACATTTAATTAAGCCCATGCCTTCAGGGTTCCTCTCTGGGGGACAGAAAGTTTTCTTCCCTTCCATGTCTTCATTGGTCATAATGTAGCTGAATGTTTTTCGCCTTTTCCTGAAGTGCAGAGATTGACTGCTGAGCTGTGCGATGTTACCCAGCCGAGGTATCTTGATCACATGTTCTGGATTAAACCTGTAGGCAGATCATGGAATTAAGAAACCTGGACAAATTGGCCGGGAGGATTTGATATTCCAGTGCATGACAGTCCACTTGCCTGGGAAAGCATGGGTGTTAATGTATAGGTTAACGTAGCAGCTTCCCGGCCATTTGGGGACCTATGGCTTTATGTATGGCTTTTGCCTTTTCATGCACAAGATGTTACACTTTTCTGTGAATTTGGAAGGGTTTGATAGCTATGATGTATGTAGACTGCTGGGGACTAACCAGCTGTTGCATGGTTGCTTTTCATTCGCAAAGGATGGAGCTATGTTTATGTTCCTGAAAATAGCCATACCCTTGGCTAACATTGTTAGTCAAAACACTGTTTTTGTAGAGTTGACTTTACTTTTTATAACCGAAATTGTTTATTGTAACTACTATTTAAAGTATATTTTAGTTGAAGCGTTATTTAAAGTATATTTTAGTTGAAGCGTTTAAGAGTAGATCGGGAAATTGAAAGGGGAGAGTGTGTTACAACAGTGCCTGGTGATGCCTGAGAACATTAGTCAAATGGAAAGCAGCGCAATATGTTT